>NC_053023.1:163399629-163537129 GCF_003073215.2 Triticum urartu | reverse complement strand
GAGATGACGATCAGACTAGAGAATCCCTGAACGTTGCACTGGAAGCATTGGAGAATGAATGAAGAGACATCAATTTAGTGAAGGAAATATACCCTAGAGGTACTAATAAAGTTGTTACTTATATTTCCTTATATCATGATAAATGTTTATTATTCATGCTAGAATTGTATTAACCGGAAACTTAGTACTTGTGTGAATACATAGACAAACAGAGTGTCACTAGTTTGCCTCTACTTGACTAGCTCGCTGAATCAATGATGGTTATGTTTCCTAACCATAGACATGAGTTGTCATTTGATTAAGGATCACATCATTAGAGAATGATGTGATTGACTTGACCCATCCGTTAGCTTAGCACGATCATCGTTTAGTTTGTTGCTATTGCTTTCTTCATGACTTATACATGTTCCTATGACTATGAGATCATGTAAGTCCCGAGTACCGGAGGAACACTTTGTGTGCTACCAATGTCACAACATAACTGGGTGATTATATAGGTGCTCTACAGGTGTCTCCGATGGTGCTTGTTGAGTTGGCATAGATCGTGATTAGGATTTGTCACTCCGATTGTCGGAGAGGTATCTCTGGGCCCTCTCGGTAATGCACGTCACTATAAGCCTTGCAAGCATTGTGACTAATGAGTTAGTTGCAGGATGATGCATTACGGAACGAGTAAAGAGACTTGCTGGTAACGAGATTGAACTAGGTATAAGGATACCGATGATCGAATCTCGGGCAAGTAACATACCGATGACAAAGGGAACAACGTATGTTCTTATGCGGTTTAACCGATAAAGATCTTCGTAGAATATGTAGGAACCAATATGAGCATCCAGGTTCCGCTATTGGTTATTGAATGGAGACGAGTCTCGGTCATGTCTACATAGTTCTCGAACCTGTAAGGTCCGCATGGTTAAAGTTCGGTGACGACCGGTAATATGATTTTATGTGTTTTGATGTACCGAAGGTAGTTCGGAGTCCCGGATGTGATCATGGACATGACGAGGAGTCTCGAAATGGTCGAGACGTAAAGACTGATATATTGGACATCTATATTCGGACACCGGAAGTGTTCCGGATGGTTTCGGAGAAAACCAGAGTGCCGGAGGGGTTACCTGACCCCCCCCCCCCCCCCCCCCCCCGGGGGGAGAAGTATTGGGCCTTAGTGGGCCTGAGGGGAGAGAGAGGGCAGCAGCCCAGGAGGTGGCGCGCCCCCTCCCATGAGGAGTCTGAATTGGACTAGGGGAGGGGGTGCGGCCCCTCTTTCCCTCTCCCTCTCCCTCTCTTTGCTTCCCCCTTCCTAGTAGGACTAGGAAAGGATGAATCCTACTCCTACTAGGAGGAGGATTCCTCCTCTCCTTGGGGCGCACCAAGGCTGGCCGGCCTCCCCCCTTGCTCCTTTATATATGGGGGCGGGCACCCAAAAGACACACAAGTTGATTGTTCCAAGCCGTGTGCGGTGCCTCCCTCCACCATAATCCACCTCCATCATATCGTAGCAGTGCTTAGGCGAAGCCCTGCATTGGTAGCAACATCATCACCGTCATCACGTCGTCGTGCTGACGGAACTCTCCCGCGAAGCTCTACTGGATCGGAGTTCATGGGACGTCATCGAGCTGAGTGTGTGCTGAACTCGGAGGTGCCGTGCGTTCGGTACTTGGATCGGTCGGATCATGAAGACGTACGACTACATCAACCACGTTCTCATAACGCTTCCGCTTACGGTCTATGAGGGTATATGGACGATACTCTCCCCTCTCGTTGCTGTGCATTGCTACCTCTTGAGCACTGCGTTAGATTTCCTCGAAGAGGAAGGGATGATGCAGCAAAGTAGCGTAAGTATTTCCCTCAGTTTTTGAGAACCAAGGTATCAATCCAGTAGGAGGCTACGCTCGAGTCCCTCGTACCTACACAAAAACAATAGCTCAATGCAAGCAACGCGCTTAGGGGTTGTCAGTCCCTTCACGGTCACTTATGAAAGTGAGATCTGATAGAGATGATAAAAAATATATTTTTGGTATTTTTGGTATAGAGATGCAAAGTAAAAATTAAAAGCAAAGCAAAAGCAAAGCAATAATAAAGTGATGGAGATTGATATGATGAGAAAGAGACCCGGGGGCCATAGGTTTCACTAGTGGCTTCTCTCAAGAGCATAAGTATTCTACGGTGGGTGAACAAATACTGTTGAGCAATTGACAGAATTGAGCATAGTTATGAGAATATATAGGTATGATCTTGTATATAGGCATCACGTCCGAGACAAGTAGACCGAAAGATTCTGCATCTACTACTATTACTCCACTCATCGACCGCTATCCAGCATGCATCTAGAGTATTAAGTTAAAAATAGAGTAACGCCTTAAGCAAGATGACATGATGTAGAGGGATAGTTTCATGCAATATGATAAAAACCCCATCTTGTTATCCTCGATGGCAACAATACAATACGTGCCTTGCTGCCCCTTCTTTCACTAGGAAAGGACACCGCAAGATTGAACCCGAAGCTAAGCACTTCTCCCATGGCAAGAAAAACCAATCTAGTAGGCCAAACCAAACTGATAATTCGGAGAGACTTGCAAAGATAACCAATCATACATAAAAGAATTCAGAGAAGATTCAAATATTATTCATAGATAGACTTGATCATAAACCCACAATTCATCAGTCTCAACAAACACACCGCAAAAAGAGGATTACATCGAATAGATCTCCACGGGAGATGGGGAGAACATTGTATTGAGATCCAAAAAGAGAGAAGAAGCCATCTAGCTACTAGCTATGGACCCGTAGGTCTGAAGTAAACTACTCACACTTCATCGGAGGGGCTTGGATGATGATGTAGAAGCCCTCCGTGATCGATGCCCCCTCCGGTGGAGCTCCGGAATAGGCCCCAAGATGGGATCTCGTGGATACAGAAAGTTGCGGCGGTGGAATTAGGTTTTTGGCTCCGTCCCCGATCATTTGGGGGTACGTGGATATATATAGGAGGAAGAAGTACGTCGGTGGAGCTTCGAGGGGCCCACGAGGTAGGGGGCGCGCCCTCCACCCTTGTGACCACCTCGTGGCTTTCTTCGCGGAGGGTCCAAGTCTCCTGGATCTTATCTGATGAGAAAATCACGTTTCCGAAGGTTTCATTCCGTTTGGACTCCGTTTGATATTCCTTCTCTTCGAAACCCTAAAACAAGCGAAAAACAACAATTCTGGGTTGGGCTTCCGGTTAATAGGTTAGTCCCAAAAATAATATAAAAGTGGAAAATAAAGCCCAATAATGTCTAAAACAGTAGATAATATAGCATGGAGGCAATCAAAAATTATAGATACGTTGGAGACATATCATGCATCACCATGATCTTGCGTGTGCGTAGGAATTTTTTTGAATTGCTATGATAGTGGCATCCGAGCCAGGTTTATGCATAGATGTTACATGCACGAATAGAAAACAAAGGAGTTGTGGGCATGGGTATATACATATTTCTTGTCGTCACTAGTTGATTCTTGATTCAGCAGCATTGTTAGATGAAGCGGCCCAGACCGACATTACGCGTACGCTTACGCGAGACTGGTTCTACCACGTGCTTCGCACACAGGTGGCTAGTGGGTGTTCTGTTTCTCCAGCTTTAGTTGAATCAGATTCAATGAACAAGGTTCTTTCTGAAGATCAAAAGGCAATCACTATACCGCGTTGTGGTTATTGATGCGTAGGTAAGAACAGTTCTTGCTCAGCCCATAGCAGCCACGTAAAACTTGCAACAACAAAGTAGAGGACGTCTAACTTGTTTTTGTAGGGCATGTTGTGATGTGATATGGTCAAGATATGATGCTAAATTTTATTGTATGAGATGATCATGTTTTGTAACATAGTTGTCGGCAACTGGCAGGAGCCATATGGTTGTCGCTTTATTGTATGAAATGCAATCGCCATGTAATTGCTTTACTTTATCACTAAGCGGTAGCGATAGTCGTAGAGGCAATAGTTGGCGAGACGACAACGATGCTTCGATGGAGATCAAGGTGTCAAGCCGGTGATGATGGCGATCATGACGGTGCTTTGGAGATGGAGATCAAAGGCACAAGATGATGATGGCCATATCACTTATATTGATTGCATGTGATGTTTATCCTTTATGCATCTTATTTTGCTTAGTTTCTGCGGTAGCATTATAAGATGATCTCTCACTAAATTTCAAGGTATAATTTCCCTGAGTATGCACCTGTTGCTACAGTTTGTCGTTGCCGAGACACCACGTGATGATCAGGTGTGATAAGCTTACATTCACATACAACGGGTGCAAGCCAGTTTTGCACACAGCAATACTCGGGTTAAACTTGACAAGCCTAGCATATGCAGATATGGCCTCGGAACACTGGACCAAGGTCGAGCGGTGAATCATATAGTAGATATGATCAACATAGTGATGTTCACCATTGAAAACTACTCCATCTCACGTGATGATCGGACATGGTTTAGTTGATATGGATCACGTGATCACTTAGATGATAGAGATGTCTCTAAGTGGGAGTTCTTAAGTAATATGATTAATTAACTTTACTTTATCATGAACTTAGTACCTGATAGTATTTTGCATGTCTATGTTGTTGTAGATAGATGGCCGTGTTGTTGTTTCGTTGAATTTTAATGCGTTCCTAGAGAAAGCAAGTTGAAAGATGATGGTAGCAATTACACGGACTGGGTCTGTAACTTGAGGATTATCCTCATTGCTCACAGAAGAATTACGTCCTGGAAGCACCGCTAGGTGCCAAACCCGCTGCAGGAGCAACGCCAGATGTTATGAACGTCGGCGGAGCAAAGCTGATGACTACTCGATAGTTCAGTGTGCCATGCTTTACGGCTTAGAACCGGGACTTCACGACGTTTTGAACGTCATGGAGCATATGAGATGTTCCAGGAGTTGAAGTTAATATTTCAAGCAACTTCCCGGATTGAGAGATATGAAGTCTCCAATAGGTTCTACAGCTGCAAGATGGAGGAGAATAGTTATGTCAGTGAACATATACTCGGAATGTCTGGGTACCACAACCACTTGACTCAACTGGGAGTTAATCTTCCTGTTGATAGTGTCATTGACAGATTTCTTCAATCACTACCACCAAGCTACAAGAGCTTTGTGATGAACTTATAATGCAAGGGATGGATAAGACGATTCCCGAGCTCTTCGCAATGCTAAAAGCTGCGGAGGTAGAAATCAAGAAGGAGCATCAAGTGTTGATGGTCAACAAACACCAGTTTCAAGAAAAACGGTGAAGGGAAGAAGGGGAACTTCAAGAAAAGGCAAGCAAGTTGCTGCTCAAGTGAAGAAGCCCAAGTCTGGACCTAAACCTGATACAAGTGCTTCTACTGCAAAGGGACTAGGTCACTGGAAGCGGAACTGCCCCAAGTATTTGGCGGATAAGAAGGATGGCAAGGTGAATAAAAGGTATATGTGATATACATGTTATTGATGTGTACCTTAATAATGCTCGCAGTAGCACCTGGGTATTTGATACTAGTTCTGTTGCTAATATTTGCAACTCGAAATAGGGGCTACGGATTAAGCGAAGATTGGCTAAGGACGAGGTGATGATGCGCGTGGGAAATGGTTCCAAACTCGATGTGATCGCGGTCGGCACGCTACCTCTACATCTACCTTCGGGATTAATTTTAGATTGAATAATTTTTATTTGGTGCCAGCGTTGAGCATGAACATTATATCTAGATCTTGTTTGATGCGAGACGGTTATTCATTTAAATCTGAGAATAATGGTTGTTCCATTTATATGGTAATATCTTTTATGGTCATGCACCCTTGAAGAGTGGTCTATTTTTGATGAATCTCGATAGTGGTGATACACATATTCATAATATTGAAGCTAAAAGATGCAGAGTTGATAATGATAGTGCAACTTATTTGTGGCACTGCCGTTTAAGTCATATTGGTGTAACGCGCATGAAGAAACTCCATTCTGATGGACTTCTGGAATCACTTGATTAGGAATTACTTGGTACTTGCGAACCATGCCTCATGGGCAATATGACTAAAACGCCATTCTCCGAAACTATCGAGCGAGCAACAGATTTGTTGGAAATCATACATACTGATGTATGTGGTCCGATGAATGTTGAGGCTCGCGGTGGGTATCGTTTTTTCCTCACCTTCACAAATGATTTGAGCAGATATGGGTATATCTATGATGACCCACAAGTATAGGGGATCTATCTTAGTCCTTTCGATAAGTAAGAGTGTCGAACCCAACGAGGAGCAGAAGGAAATGATAAGCGGTTTTCAGCAAGGTATTCTCTGCAAGTACTGGAATAAGTGGTAACCGATAGTTTTGTGATCGGAGAAATTGTAACGACCAACAAGTAACAAAAGTAAATAAAGTGCAGCAAGATGTCCCAATCCTTTTGTAGCAAAGGACAAGCCGGAACAAACTCTTATAATATGAAAAGCGCTCCCGAGGACACATGGGAATATCGTCAAGCTAGTTTTCATCACGTTCATATGATTCGCGTTCGATACTTTGATAATTTGATATGTGGGTGGACCGGTGCTTGGGTGCTGTTCTTACTTGAACAAGCATCCCACTTATGATTAACCTCTATTGCAAGCATCCGCAACTACAACAAAAGTATTAAGGTAAACCTTACCATAGCATGAAACATATGGATCCAAATCAGCCCCTTACGAAGCAACGCATAAACTAGGGTTTAAGCTTCTGTCACTCTAGCAACCCATCATCTACTTATTACTTCCCAATGCCTTCCTCTAGGCCCAAATAATGGTGAAGTGTTATGTAGTCGACGTTCACATAACACCACTAGAGGCTAGACAACATACATCTTATCAAAATATCAAACGAATACCAAATTCACATGACTACTCATAGCAAGACTTCTCCCTTGTCCTCAGGAACGAACGTAATTACTCACAAAGCATATTCATGTTCATAATCAGAGGGGTAATAATATGCATATAGGATCTGAACATATGATCTTCCACCAATTAAACCAACTAGCATCAACTACAAGGAGTAATCAACACTACTAGCAACCTACTAGCACCAATCCCGGACTTTGAGACAAGAATTGGATACAAGAGATGAACTAGGGTTTGGAGATGAGATGGTGCTGGTGAAGATGTTGATGGAGATTGCCCTCGCCCGATGAGAGGAGCGTTGGTGATGACGATGGTGATGATTTCCCCCTCCCGGAGGGAACTATCCCCGGCAGAACAGCTCTGCCGGAGCTCTAGATTGGATCCGCCAAGGTTCCGCCTCGTGGCGGCGGAGTCTCATCCCGAAAAGTTCCTCCTTATTTTTTTCTCATCGAAAGACTTCATATAGGAGAAGATGGGCGTCGGAGAGCCACCAAGGGGCCTATGAGGTAGGGGGCGCGCCCTAGGGTGTGGGCCCCCTGGCCTTCATCTTTGGCGAGGATTTTTCTTTATTTATTTTAAGACGTTCCGTGGAGTTTCAGGACATTTGGAGTTGCGCAGAATAGGTCTCTAATATTTGCTCCTTTTCCAGCCCAGAATTCCAGCTGTCGGCATTCTCCCTCCTTATGTAAACCTTGTAAAATAAGAGAGAATAGCCATAAGTATTGTGATATAAAGTGAAATAACTGTCCATAATGCGATAAATATCGATATAAAAGCATGATGCAAAATGGACGTATCAACTCCCCCAAGCTTAGACCTTGCTTGTCCTCAAGCGAAAAGCAGATAACAATAAATATGTCCTCATGTTTAGAGGTAGAGGCGTCGATAAAAATAAAATACGGACATGAAGGCATCATGATTATTCTCATAACAGCAACATATATAGATTTTGTCATATGATTACTTATGTTCAAGTGATGATCTATTCACAATGTAAAAGTATAAATCATAAACCTTATTGGGCTCCGACAAACTATAATCTCAGTCATTGAAGCAATTGCAATTTATCATAACATCGAAAAGAGTCTATGTCAGAGCTAAAAAGCAAGTCCACATACTCAACTATCATTTAGTCCTCCATAATTGCTAACACTCACGCGATACTTGTGGTTACGGAGTTTTAATCGGACACGGAGAAAGATAGGGTCTTATAGTTTTGCCCCACAACCTTTTACCTCAAGGGTAATGTCAACAATAATGGTTCATGCTCCCCTACATCCAATTAGATATATATATATATATGTATATCATGTTCTTTCCAACATGCTGAGCTTGCCAAAGGATAAAATGAAAAAGAAAAGGTGAAGATCACCATGACTCTTGCATAAGGTAGAAGATAATAATAAAGGATAGGCCCTTCGCAGAGGGAAGCAGAGGTTGCCATGTGCTTTTATGGTTGGATGCATAAAATCTCAATGCGAAAGAATGTCACTTTATATTGCCCCTTGTGATATGAACCTTTATTATGCAGTCCGTCGCTTTTATTACTTCCACATCACAAGATCGTATAAAGCTTATTTCTCCCACACAAATCAATCATACATATTTAGAGCAATTTTTATTGCTTTGCACCAATGACAACTTACTTGAAGGATCTTACTCAATCCATAGGTAGATATGGTGGACTCTCATGGAAAAACTGGTTTAAGGGTGTTTGGAAGCACAAGTAGTATGTCTACTTGGTGCTGAGAATTTGGCTAGCATGAGGGGGAAAGGCAAGCTCAACAAGTTAGAGGATCCATGACAACATACTTTATCTCAGATATAAGAAAGACATAACTCATTACATTGTCTTCCTTGTCCAACATCAACTCTTTAGCATGTCATATTTTAATGAGTGCTCCCAATCATAAAAGATGTCAACGATAAGATATCTATATGTGAAAACCTCTCTTTCCTTATTACTTCCTATTAATTGCAACAATGACTAAAGCTATGTTTGCCAACTCCCAACAACTTTTAATCATCATACTCTTTTTATGTGAAGTCATTACTCTCAATAAGATCAATATGAACTTTTTGTTTCTTTTTATTCTTTTCTCTTTTCTTTTATTCACCCAAGATCATGGCAAAATAGTCAAGCCCTTGACTCAACACTAATCTTTATTATATATAGCTCACAGACTCGATTACATAGAGAGATCATAAAGCAAAACTCAAAACTAGATTATGCCATAAACTTTATTCTACTAGATCAAGATACTACTAATAGGATCGAACTAAGAAAAACGGTGAAGATAGGAGTTGTGATGGTGATATGATACCGGGGCACCTCCCCCAAGCTTGGCAGTTGCCAAGGGGAGTGCCCATACCGATGTGATTATATCTCCTTGGTTGGTGAAGAAGGTGGAGGTGTTGTTGATGATGCGGGCTTGTCATCCATCTTCCAAGGCATAGGTTCACCATCATAGAAGGATGATCGAGTCTCCGGAATCCTCGAACCTGCAGGCAAACTCATTCTTTTGAATCTATATTCATACTCACAGTTTTGGTTTTGCGGGTCATAGATTTGGGCTTGGAGGTGCTCGATCTTCTCATATAGCTTGAAGATGGCCTCCTCGGTGTTCTTGGTATCCGGCTTGTAGTTGTTAGTGAACTCCGCGAGCATCGTGTGGCTAGCGTTGATTCCACGCTCCACCATCCCCTGGCACTTGAAAATTTGTTGCTCCATTGCTTCGAGCCTCGTCTCCACGCTTCCGGTTCCCTTTGGTCCCTCAACATCGCGGATGTGCAACAACCCATCACGCATCCCAATGGTTTGAGGGTGTCGCAGCACCTCCGCGAGGTAAGGGTTGATGACCTTCTCGAAGAACTTGTCCTTGGAAGCACTTGGGGATGTCATGATAATCTAGATCTGTCAGAAAAACAGCTCGAAACAAAGACAGGAGATTTTTGCGTGATACGGGAGTCAAAACCCCCAGGAGATTGTATAATGGATTTTTACCAACCAAAATACGTGTCGTGCAAGAAAACGGAGTCTGGAAGGCACATGAGGTGCTCACGAGGTAGGGGGCGCGCCCAGGGGGGTAGGGCGCGCCCACCACCCTCGTGAGGCCCTTGTGTCCTTCCCGGACTGCTACTTATTTTTCTATATTTCTAAATATTCCAAAATGGAGAAATATTGCCTTAAAAATAGTTTTAGAGTCGGTTTACTTACCGTACCACATACCTATTCCTTTTCAGAGTCTGAAACGTTCCGGAAAGTGTCTATTATGTATTCCTCCGGGGTTACGATTTCAATAATATTGGTTTCAACATTTATGGGATTACATGAGATATAATGTTTAATTCTTTGACCATTTACCACCTTCAGATTTGTGCCCTCGAAGTTGTTGATTTTTATGGCACCGGAACGAGAGACCTCTTCGATAACATAGGGGCCTTCCCATTTAGAGAGAAGTTTTCCTGCAAAAAATCTTAAACAAGAGTTGTATAGCAATACATAATCACCTGCATTAAACTCACGCTTTTGTATCCTTTTGTCATGCCATCTTTTAACTTTTCTTTAAACAACTTGGCATTTTCATAAGCTTGGGTTCTCCATTCATCAAGTGAGCTAATATCAAATAACATCTTCTCACCGGCAAGTTTAAAATCATAGTTGAGCTCTTTAATAGCCCAATATGCCTTATGTTCTAGTTCGAGAGGTAAGTGACATGCTTTTCCATAAACCATTTTATACAGAGACATACCCATAGGATTTTTATATGCAGTTCTATAAGACCATAATGCATCATCAAGTTTCTTAGACCAATTCTTTCTAGACCTATTAACAGTCTTTTGCAAAATTAATTTGAGCTCTCTATTGCTCAACTCTACTTGACCACTAGACTGTGGGTGATAAGGAGATGCAATTCTATGACTAACATCATATTTAGCAAGCATTTTACGGAAAGCACCATGAATAAAGTGTGAACCACCATCAGTCATTAAATATCTAGGGACTCCAAACCTCGGGAAAATAACTTCCTTAAGAATTTTAATAGAAGTGTTATGATCAGCACTACTAGTTGGAATAGCTTCTACCCACTTAGTAACATAATCAACAGCAACTAAAATATGTGTGTATCGATTAGAGGCAGGAAAAGGTCCCATATAATCAAAGCCCCAAACATCAAACGGTTCAATAACAAGAGAATAATTTATAGGCATTTCTTGACGTCTACTAATATTACCAATTCTTTGAAATTCATCACAAGTCAAGACAAACTTACGGGCATCCTTGAAGAGAGTAGGCCAATAAAAACCAGATTGCAATACCTTATGTGCAGTTCTATCTCCAGCATGGTGTCCTCCATAAGACTCGGAATGACACTTGCGTAGGATCTGTTCCTGTTCATGCTCAGGTACACAACGTCTAATAACACCATCTACTCCTTCCTTATAAATATGTGGGTCATCCCAAAAGTAATGTCTCAAATCATAGAAGAACTTTTTCTTTTGTTGGTATGTGAAGCTAGGTGGTATAAACTTAGCAAAAATATAATTAGCATAATCAGGATACCATGGAGTACTACGAGAAGTACTTATAACATTTAATTGTTCATCAGGAAAGCTATCATTAATAGGTAGTGGGTCATCAAGAATATTTTCTAACCTAGACAAGTTGTCTGCAACGGGGTTCTCAGCTCCCTTTCTATCAACAATATGCAAATCAAATTCTTGTAGCAAGAGAACCCATCTAATAAGTCTAGGTTTAGCATCTTTCTTTTCCATAAGATATTTAATAGCAGCATGATCAGTTTGAATAGTTACTTTAGAATCAACAATATAAGATCTGAACTTATCACAAGCAAATACAGCTGCTAAGAGTTCTTTTTCAGTAGTAGCATAATTTGTTTGAGCATTGTCTAGAGTCTTACTAGCATAATGAATAACATTTAATTTCTTATCAACTCTTTGCCCTAGAACAACACCTACAGCATAATCACTAGCATCACACATAATTTCAAAGGGTAGGTTCCAATCAGGTGGCTGAACAATAGGTGCAGTGACTAATGCTTTCTTAAGTATTTCAAATGCTTCTACACAATCATCATCAAAGACAAATGGTATATCTTTTTGCAATAAATTAGTCAGAGGCCGAGAAATTTTTGAGAAGTCCTTAATGAACCTCCTGTAAAATCCGGCATGACCAAGGAAACTTCTTATACCTTTGATGTCCTTGGGACATGGCATCTTTTCAATAGCATCAACCTTGGCTTTATCAACTTCAATACCTCTTTCAGAAACTTTGTGCCCCAAGACAATACCTTCATTAACCATAAAGTGGCACTTTTCCCAATTCAATACAAGATTAGTTTCTTCACATCTCTGCAAAACTCGATCAAGATTGCTCAAGCAATCATCAAAAGAGGAACCATAGACGGAAAAGTCGTCCATGAAAACCTCACAAATCTTTTCATAAAAGTCAGAGAATATAGCCATCATGCATCTTTGAAAGGTAGCAGGTACATTACATAAACCAAAAGGCATATGTCTATAAGCAAAACTACCAAAAGGGCATGTAAAAGTAGTCTTTGATTGATCTCTAGCCGACACAGGTATTTGAGAGAAACCGGAATAACCATCTAGAAAGCAATAGTGTGTATGTTTGCATAATCTTTCTATCATTTGATCAATAAAAGGTAAGGGGTAATGATCTTTCTTAGTAGCTTTATTTAATTTGCGGAAATCAATTACCATCCTATAACCTATGATAATTCTTTGTGGAATCAGTTCATCTTTATCATTAGGAACAACAGTTATACCTCCCTTCTTAGGGACACAATGGACAGGACTTACCCATTGACTATCAGCAACGGGATAAATTATACCTGCCTCCAGAAGCTTGAGTATTTCTTTTCTTACCACTTCTTTCATTTTAGGATTCAAACGCTGTTGAGGATCACGAACTGGTTTGGCATCTGCTTCCAAATTTATTTTATGTTGACATAGAGTGGGACTAATGCCCTTAAGATCATCAAGATTATATCCAATAGCAGCCTGATGCTTCTTCAGAGTTTTCAATAATCTTTCTTCTTCACGCTCTGAAAGGTTAGCACTAATAATAACAGGATATATCTTCTTTTCATCAAGATAAGCATATTTAAGATTATCAGGCAAAGGTTTAAGCTCAAACACGGGATCACCCTTGGGTGGAGGAGGATCCCCTAAGGTTTCAACATGCAAATTGTGTTGCATAATAGGTTCCTGTTTAAAGAATATTTCATCTACTTCCCTTCTTTCATTCATGAATACATCATTTTCATGGTCTAGCAAATAGTGTTCTAAAGGATCACTAGGAGGTACGGCAATAGAAGCAAGACCAATAATTTCATCCTTACTAGGTAATTCTTCCTCACGATGTTGTTTACTAAATTTAGAGAAATTAAACTCATGAACCATATCATCCAAGCCAACAGTAACAACATTCTTTGTGCAATCTATGGTAGCATTGACAGTATTTAAGAAGGGTCTACCAAATATAATGGGACAAAAATTGTCTTGTGGCGAAGTAAGAACAAGAAAATCAGTAGGATATTTAGTTTTCCCACACAAGACTTCAACATCTCTAACAATTACCATCGCTGAAATAGTATCTCTATTGGCAAGTTTAATTGTGACATCAATATCTTCTAACTCAGTGGGTGCAATTTCATGCTTGATTTCTTTATACAAGTCATAAGGTATAACACTAGCACTAGCATCCATACCACATAAGCCATGATAACAATGATCTCCTATTTTAACAGAAATAACAGGCACGCCTACCACAGGTCTATGTTTATCTTTATCACAAGGTTTAGCAATTCTAGCAGTTTCACCTTCGAACTGAATAACATGCCAATCAATATTATCAGACAAGAGATCTTTAACAATAGCAATATTAGGTTCTACTTTAACTTGCTCAAGAGGTGTATAAGTTCTAATGTTGCTTTTACGAACAACAGTTGAAGCTTTAGCATGATCCTTTATTCTAACAGGGAAAGGTGGTTTCTCAACATAAGAAGTAGGAACAATAGGATCATTATAAGTGACAGTCTTTTCTTCAACTTTAATAGGTGCATCTACTTTTACTTCTATAGGAGGATGATATTTAAACCACTTCTCATTAGGGATATCAACATAAGTAGCAAAAGATTCACAGAAAGAAGCTACTATCTCAGAGTCAAGTCCATATTTAGTGCTAAACTTACGGAAAATATCGGTATCCATAAAGGATTTAACACAATCAAACTTAGGTGTCATACCTAACTCCTTACCTTCGTCGAGGTCCCAATCTTCAGAGTTGCGTTTAATTCTATCCAATAACTTCCATATGAATTCAACAGTCTTCATCATAAAAGAGCCAGCACAAGAAGTATCGAGCATGGTGCGATTGTTATCAGAAAGCCGAGTATAAAAACTTTGCATAATTATTTCTCTCGGGAGCTCATGATTGGGGCATGAATATAACATTGATTTAAGCCTCCCCCAAGCTTGAGCGATGCTTTCTCCTTCGCGAGGCCAGAAATTATATATATAATTGCGATCACGATGAACAAGATGCATAGGTTAATACTTTTGATGAAATTCCAGGTTCAATCTTTTATAGTCCCATGATCTCATATCATCACATAGCCTATACCATATCAATGTGTCTCCCTTCAAATATAAAGGGAAGACCTTCTTCTTAGCAACATCATCGAGTATACCTGCAAGCTTAAATAATCCACAAACTTCATCCACATATATTAAGTGCTCATCAGGATGCTTTGTTCCATCTCCTGTAAAAGGGTTATCTAGCAGTTTCTCCATCATACCCGAAGGAAATTCAAAAGGAGTTTCATTTTCAATAGGTTCAGTAGGTTGAGGAGCAACTCTTTGATCTACTGGACGGGGTGAAGATACCCCGAACAAGCCCCTCAGAGAATTACTTTCCATAGTAACAAGTGATAGTAAATTTCAGCACACTATATAAATTTTTTCCTTACCAAATTCCACCTACCAAAGGCGCTACACTCCCCGGCAACGGCGCCAGAAAAGAGTCTTGATGACCCACAAGTATAGCGGAGCTATCGTAGTCCTTTTGATAAGTAAGAGTGTCGAACCCAACGAGGAGCAGAAGGAAATGATAAGCGGTTTTCAACAAGGTATTCTCTGCAAGTACTAAAATAAGTGGTAACAGATAGTTTTGTGATATGATAAATTGTAACGAGCAACAAGTAACAAAAGTAAATAAAGTGCAGCAAGATGTCCCAAACCTTTTGTAGCAAAGGACAAGCCGGAACAAACTCTTATAATATGAAAAGCGCTCCCGAGGACACATGGGAATATCATCAAGCTAGTTTTCATCACGTTCATATGATTCGCGTTCGATACTTTGATAATTTGATATGTGGGTAGACCGGTGCTTGGGTGCTGTTCTTACTTGAACAAGCATCCAACTTATGATTAACCTCTATTGCAAGCATCCGCAACTACAACAAAAGTATTAAGGTAAACCTAACCATAGCATGAAACATATGGATCCAAATCAGCCCCTTACGAAGCAACGCATAAACTAGGGTTTAAGCTTCTGTCACTCTAGCAACCCATCATCTACTTATTACTTCCCAATGCCTTCCTCTAGGCCCAAATAATGGTGAAGTGTTATGTAGTCGACGTTCACATAACACCACTAGAGGCTAAGACAACATACATCTTATCAAAATATCAAAACGAATACCAAATTCACATGACTACTATAGCAAGACTTCTCCTTGTCCTCAGGAACAAACGTAATTTACTCACAAAGCATATTCATGTTCATAATCAGAGGGGTAATAATATGCATATAGGATCTGAACATATGATCTTCCACCAAATTAAACCAACTAGCATCAACTACAAGGAGTAATCAACACTAATAGCACCAATCCCGGACTTTGAGACAAGAATTGGATACAAGAGATGAACTAGGGTTTGGAGATGAGATGGTGCTGGTGAAGATGTTGATGGAGATTGCCCTCTCCCGATGAGAGGAGCGTTGGTGATGACGATGGTGATGATTTCCCCCTCCCGGAGGGAAGTATCCCCGCAGAACAGCTCTGCCGGAGCTCTAGATTGGATCCGCCAAGGTTCCGCCTCGTGGCGGCGGAGTCTCGTCCCGAAAAGTTCCTCTTATTTTTTTCTCATCGAAAGACTTCATATAGGAGAAGATGGGTGTCGGAGAGCCACCAGGGGGCCCACGAGGTAGGGGGCGCGCCCTAGGGGGGGCCACCCTCGTGAGCAGGGTGTGGGCCCCTTGGCCTTCATCTTTGGCGAGGATTTTTCTTTATTTATTTTAAGACGTTCCGTGGAGTTTCAGGACTTTTGGAGTTGCGCAGAATAGGTCTCTAATATTTGCTCCTTTTCCAGCCCAATTCCAGCTACCCGGCATTCTCCCTCCTTATGTAAACCTTGTAAAATAAGAGAGAATAGCCATAAGTATTGTGATATGAAGTGAAATAACAGTCCATAATGCGATAAATATCGATATAAAAGCATGATGCAAAATGGATGTATCAATCTACTTCATGAAACTTAAGTCTGAAACATTTGAAAAGTTCAAAGAATTTTAGAGTGAAGTGGAAAATCATCGTAACAAGAAAATAAAGTTTCTACAATCTGATCGTGGAGGAGAATATTTGATTTACGAGTTTGGTCTTCATTTGAAACAATGAGGAATATTTTCGCAACTCACGCCACCCGGAACACCACAGCGTAATGGTGTGTCCGAGTGTCGTAATCGTACTTTACTAGATATGGTGCGATCTATGATGTCTCTTACTGATTTACCGCTATCATTTTGGGGTTATGCTTTAGAGACGGCTGCATTCACGTTAAATAGGGCACCATCTAAATCTGTTGAGACGACGCCTTATGAACTGTGGTTAGGCAAGAAACCGAAGTTGTCATTTCTTAAAGTTTGGGGCTGCGGTGCTTATGTGAAAAAGCTTCAACTTGATAAGCTCGAACCCAAATCGGAGAAATGTGTCTTCATAGGATACCCAAAGGAGACTGTTGGGTACACCTTCTATCACAGATCCGAAGGCAAGACATTCGTTGCTAAGAATGGATCCTTTCTAGAGAAGGAGTTTCTCTCGAAAGAAGTGAGTGGGAGGAAAGTAGAACTTGATGAGGTAACTGTACCTGCTCCCTTATTTGAAAGTAGTTCATCACAGAAATTTGTTCCTGTGACTCCTACACCAATTAGTGAGGAAGCTATTGATGAAGATCATGTAACTTTAGATCAAGTTACTACCGAACCTCGTAGGTCAACCAGAGTAAGATCCGCACCAGAGTGGTGCGGTAATCCTGTTCTGGAGGTCATGTTACTTGACCATGACAAACCTACGAACTATGAGGAAGCGACGATGAGCCCAGATTCCGCAAAATGGCTTGAGGCCATGAAATCTGAGATGGGATCCATGTAGGAGAACAAAGTATGGACTTTGGTTGACTTGCCCGATGATCGGCAAGCCATCGAGAATAAATGGATCTTCAAGAAGAAGACTGACGCTGACGGTAATGTTACTATCTACAAAGCTTGACTTGTTGTGAAAGGTTTTCGACAAGTTCAAGGAGTTGACTACGATGAGACTTTCTCACCCGTAGCGATGCTTAAGTCCGTCCGAATCATGTTAGCAATTGCCGCATTTTATGATTATGAAATTTGGCAAATGGATGTAAAGACTGCATTCCTGAATGGATTTCTGGAAGAAGAGTTGTATATGATGCAACCTGAAGGTTTTATCGATCCAAAGGGTGCTAACAAAGTGTGCAAGCTCCAGTGATACATCTATGGATTGGTGCAAGCATCTTGGAGTTGGAATAAACGTTTTGATAGTGTGATCAAAGCATATGGTTTTATACAGACTTTTGGAGAAGCCTGTATTTACAAGAAAGTGAGTGGGAGCTCTGTAGCATTTCTAATATTATATGTCGATGACATATTGCTGATTGGAAATGATAAAGAATTTTTGGATAGCATAAAAGGATACTTGAACAAGAGTTTTTCAATGAAAGACCTCGGTGAAGCTGCTTATATATTGGGCATCAAGATCTATAGAGATATATTAAGGCGTTTAATTGGACTTTCACAAAGCACATACCTTGATAAAGTTTTAAAGAAGTTCAAAATGGATCAAGCAAAGAAAGGGTTCTTGCCTGTGTTACAAGGTGTGAAGTTGAGTCAGACTCAATGTCCGACCACTGCAGAAGATAGAGAGAAAATGAAAGATGTTCCCTGTGCTTCAGCCATAGGGTCTATCATGTATGAAATGATGTGTACCAGACATAATGTGTGCCTTGCTATTAGTTTAGCAGGGAGGTACCAAAGTAATCCAGGAGTGGATCACTGGACAGCGGTCAAGAACATCCTGAAATACCTGAAAAGGACTAAGGATATGTTTCTCGTTTATGGAGGTGACAAAGAGCTCGTCGTAAATGGTTACGTTGATGCAAGCTTTGACACTGATCCGGATTACTCTAAGTCACAAACCGGATACGTATTTTTATTGAACGGTGGAGCTGTCAGTTGGTGCAGTTCTAAGCAAAGCGTCATGGCGGGATCTACGTGTGAAGCGGAGTACATAGCTGCTTCGGAAGCAGCAAATGAAGGAGTCTGGATGAAGGAGTTCATATTCGATCTAGGTGTCATACCTAGTGCATCGGGTCCAATGAACATCTTTTGTGACAATACTGGTGCAATTGCCTTGGCAAAGGAATCCAGATTTCACAAAAGAACCAAGCACATCAAGAGACGCTTCAATTCTATCTGCGATCAAGTCAAGGAGGGAGACATAGAGATTTGCAAGATACATGCGGCTCTGAATGTTGCAGACCCGTTGACTAAGCCTCTCTCGCGAGCAAAACATGATCAGCACCAAGACTCCATGGGTGTTAGAATCATTACTTTGTAATCTAGATTATTGACTCTAGTGCAAGTGGGAGACTGAAGGAAATATGCCCTGGAGGCAATAATGAAGTTGTTATTTATATTTCCTTATATCATGATAAATGTTTATTATTCATGCTAGATTTGTATTAACCGGAAACTTATTACATGTGTGAATACATAGACAAACAGAGTGTCACTAGTTTGCCTCTTCTTGACTAGCTCGTTGAATCAATGATGGTTATGTTTCCTAACCATAGACATGAGTTGTCATTTGATTAACGGGATCACATCATTAGAGAATGATGTGATTGACTTGACCCATCTGTTAGCTTAGCACGATGATCGTTTAGTTTGTTGCTATTGCTTTCTTCATGACTTATACATGTTACTATCACTATGAGATCATGTAACTCCCGAGTACCGGAGAAACACTTTGTGTGCTACCAAACGTCACAACATAACTGGGTGATTATAAAGGTGCTCTACAGGTGTCTCCGATGGTGCTTGTTGAGTTGGCATAGATCGAGATTAGGATTTGTCACTCCGATTGTCGGAGAGGTATCTCTGGGCCCTCTCGGTAATGCACATCACTATAAGCCTTGCAAGCATTGTGATTAATGAGTTAGCTGCAGGATGATGCATTAGGGAACGAGTAAAGAGACTTGCCGGTAATGAGATTGAACTAGGTATAAGGATACCGACGATCGAATCTCACGCAAGTAACATATCTATGACAAAGGGAACAACGTTTGTTGTTATGCGGTTTGACCGATAAAGATCTTTGTAGAATATGTAGGAACCAATATGAGCATCCAGGTTCCACTATTGGTTATTGACTAGAGACGAGTCTCGGTCATTTCTACATAGTTCTCGAACCTGTAGGGTCCGCACGCTTAAAGTTCGGTGACGATCGATAATATGAGTTTATGTGTTTTGATGTACCGAAGGTAGTTCGGAGTCCCGTATGTGATCACGGACATGACGAAGACTCTCGAAATGGTCGAGACATACAGATTGATATATTGGACGGCTATATTCAGACACCGGAAGTGTTCCGGATGGTTTCGGAGAAAACCAGAGTGCCGGAGGGGTTAATGGAACCCTCCCCCCCCCCCGAGGGGGGGGAAGTATTGGGCCTGAGGGGAGAGAGAGGGCAGTAGCCCAGGAGGTGGCGCGCCCCCTCCCATGAGGAGTCTGAATTGGACTAGGGGAGGGGGGTGCGGCCCCTCTTTCCCTCTCCATCTCCCTCTCTTTGCTTCCCCCTTCCTAGTAGGACTAGGAAAGGATGAATCCTACTCCTACTAGGAGGAGGATTCCTCCTCTCCTTGGCGCGCACCAAGGCCGGACGGCCTCCCCCCTTGCTCCTTTATATACGGGGGCTGGGGGCACCCAAAAGACACACAAGTTGATTGTTCCAAGCCGTGTGCGGTGCCCTCCTCTACCATAATCCACCTCGATCATATCGTAGCAGTGCTTAGGCGAAGCCCTACATCAGTAGCAACATCATCACTGTCATCACGTCGTCGTGCTGACGGAACTCTCCCGCGAAGCTCTGCTGGATCGGAGTTCATGGGATGTCATCAAGCTGAATGTGTGCTGAACTCGGTGATGACGTGCGTTCGGTACTTGGATCGGTCGGATCGTGAAGACGTACGACTACATCAACCGTGTTCTCATAACGCTTCCGCTTACGGTCTACGAGGGTACGTGGACGATACTCTCCCCTCTCGTTGATATGCATCACCATGATCTTGCATGTGCGTAGGAATTTTTTTGAATTACTACGTTCCCAAACATTTAGAATCGAGAAATCTTCTGAAATAATGGCCTTCGGATGATCGAGAAAGGAAACCAACCCCTAAAATGCATCAGATGGGTGAAAATAGTTCTCGCGATCGAAAACAATTATGAGAGGATGGCATCAAGCTTGAACTACACATCTTCAAGAGAACGGAGCAAGATTTAAGAGAAAACTTCTTCAGTCTTCAAAAGCTGAGAACGATGACGAGAAACACCACCAAGAATTGTTGTGGTACTCCGGAATGAAGAATAGAAAGGTTGAACCAACGATGATTTTTTTTTAAATCTTGGAGAAAGACATATGACGGATGATAATTCATTCTTACATCAAATTTGAAGGAATTTGAGAATAACTCCGGAAAAAATTAGAAGAGTCGGGTAAGATCCTGGGAAAAGACCTGTGGGTTAGGGCTCACTCAAGAGAAAACACTGTTGAACAATTTATTGAAAGGGGGATTGCACCGGTTGAATTAAATGTCTTGAATGAGATAACAATCTCAAAATAACTTGAACGGATTGAGAATGGAAACATGGATCTTCCGAGATATCTTCAGCACTCCAGAACAAATGAAAAGCGAGAGGTGAATGATTAAGAGATACACCGGCATAAGAAAGCACTTGAAACGAGGAAGGGGATAAGATCAACACCAAAAGCTTGAATTGAATCCACCGGACAAGAAAAGAGAACAAAGAATGATAAACTTGAAGCTTCCTTAGTATGTTCCTGAGAATCTCCGGATAAGAACATTGACGGAAAAGAATGGAGAGACTTCCCATCAATAAAAAGGATATTTGATTAAGAAATCTGAGTCCTTGAAGAAAAAGGTGGGAGGGCGGGAAAAACAAAGACAACTTGGGATGGATGAAACAAATACCGTTGAGAAAACTTAGAATTGATCTCGCGAATGAGGAAACGATAGGATCATCTTGACGAGAAGCGCACCGGTTGGAAAAGAATTGACATGAAAATCTCGATAAACAAGAAGGATTAGCACTCCCATAGAAATATGAGAACACCGCTTAGATTAAGGTATGGAATCAACACTTGACATCGAAGCAACTCGAATACCACAACAAAAACAAAACAAGGATTTGGCTCGCAGATTAAGCCGAAAACAAACATATGATAGAGATTTCATCCGAAGTTTTTGTGGTGGGGCCCGCACGGGCTCAATCGTACAACACCATCATATACAAGGTAGTGCACATGACATACGAAGCGTCACCGAGTCAGCGTAGCCAAGGACTCTTTAAGACACAATGAGACCACTGTAAAACCAACCGTGGATAGGCATACCACTAGACGTCGAACCCCAATCTCATATCATCCATCTGTCGAAAGATATTCTAGGTAACTACTTGAATACCCACCTAATAACTCCCTAAACTTTCTGGTTATGCAATCTGGTGTTGGGGATACAGGGAGGCACAAATATCTCACACAACTAACAAGCCCTATGCTCCAACTGTATCCATCCTTCAACACATAACCAAGAAAACTTCTTAAATTGTGTACCTTAGACCTTCAAAAACATCCGATATACTAGATGTGGCAATACATTTGATCGCTCTCCCCGGTACTAGGTGTCGTCAAACTACTCTCACCACAAAGAGTATAGAAGTGTTTTCGATGTCGACGACCTCTGGTATTCCGGAACTGAAATGATAAGCACTGTGACAAAAACACCTTGGAGCTCAACTCCCCCGGACACTGCCACAACCCCTAAATGTCAGGAGGCACCAAGACAGAATTCCCGTCACAATGATATCGCAACGATCCAACAATACCCGCTTGATCCTAAAAAAATGAGTGAAAAAGAGGAGAGTGAAGTCAAAACAGCTATGTCAGGAGACCTCACCAGAGCAACGAAGGGGCTGAGGGGTAGAAAAGAAATCCTACTCTCCGATATAACTAGCCTCAAAATAGCTTTTTTTTGCTTCTAAACTCAACAACGGCAGAGGTTCGATCAAACAAGGGGGCTCCTTAGGTCGGTAAGGCTCTGATACCAACTTGTAGCACCCAAGATGCTATTATATCCCAATCATGTGATGAATTCATGATCGGGGCACAATCGCATTTCGAGCGCATAGCAAGGTGGATATCATTACAACATACCATGTACTGAATAGATGAGAATACAAGATAAAGGCTTACACTCGCCAAAAGCCACAACATGAATACATTAATACATCAATACATAGCAATCATCATACAGAAGAGCAAGATCTGACTATGGATGAAATCAAACGAACAAGAAGAACGACATCCACCCTGCTAATCCCAGGCTCCCCGGCCTGGAACCTAAATCCCTTGATCGAAGAAGAAGAAGCAGAAGAACTCCAAAAGCAATCAAGCATCGCTCTCACATTAGATCATCGCATTACCTGTACCTACAACTGGCAATGCTATAAGAGGGACTGAGCAAAGCGGTAACATAGCCAAACAACGGTTTGCTAGGAAGGGTGAAAAAGGTTAGAGGCTTATCATGGCAATTTGGAAGGCTTGATAAACAGGTGGTAGGTAGCGCGACATAGCGATAGCATTGAGACAACTAGCATAGCAAAGATAGTAGTGAGATCCAAGGTGACGGTCATCTTGCCTGAAATCCCTCTAGGAAGAAGACCAAATCCATGAAGTAGACGAACCAACGTAGTTGAACGGATCCTCACAATCGCAACGTTAACGGGACTAACAAGAAGAAGCAACACCGAAAATAATCAAACAACATGGTAAACAACCATTACATAAACATGACATGATGCACACTCAAGTATGATGCATGTCCATTTTAATGAGGCATGGCAAGTGCAACAATCAATTCTACAAATTAAGTGGAGCTCAATATGCAACGAGTTGCATATTGACGAAACACCACATTCAAGTATTTAGTTCACTCTCTTTTATGTACCCAACAATTTTAAATGTTTTTAAACATGGTCAAGAGGTGAATCATAATAAAACTACCTATCTAGGCAAGTTTAAATGAGGCTGGAACAACAAGGAACAATTCCGGAAAACCCCCATGAGCAATATTCGAATTTGGTACTGTTCTGACCTAAATCATATTTTAATGTTGTTAAACAATAAAATAAAGTGCACCAATTTAATCTATGCATTTTTCTACCCAATTTACGTATAAAGTTTATTAAATTCTGAGTTATGGTTAATTAGTTATGAAATAAACCATTTTAACATGTCATTTAAGCAAGTTAATGCAAGCAGCAAGTTTAACATTTGAAACATGGATGAAAGTGCATATTATGAAACTAGACAGAATTCTAAGCATTTTTCATATATGAAGTTTTTACATATGATGCACAGTTTGTGATTTATGATATGCATGAAGTTAGAGGGTTTTTCTGCAAAACAGTAATACTCTGGAAATTAGACAAATTCGCATAACTAGAAAAAAACACATCGGGCTGAAACTGGCTGGCCCAACAGTTGGAAAAAAAGAAGAGGACTGCTACCTCTTGAGCATGTATTGGTTTTCCCTTGAAGAGGAAAGGATGATTCAGCAAAGTAGTGTAAGTATTTACCTCAGTTTTTTAGAACCAAGGTATCAGTCCAATAGGAGATAACGCACAAGTCACCTCGTACCTGCACAAACAATCAAGAACATTGCAACCAACGCGATAAAGGGCTTGTCAATCCCTTCACGTTCACCTGCAAAAGTGAGATCTGATAGAGATAGTAAAGTAAATATTTTTGGTATTTTTGTTGTATAGATTGGAAAGTAAAGATTGCAAAATAGCAAACGAGATACGATGTAAATAAAAGAGATGCAATATAATAAGAAAGAGACCCGGGGGCCATAGGTTTCACTATTGGCTTCTCTCAAGATAGCATGTATTATGGTGGGTGAACAAATTACTGCTGAGCAATTGATAGAAAAGTGCATAGTTATGAGAATATATAGGCAATGATCATGAATATAGGCATCACGTCCGTGTCAAGTAGATCGAAACGATTCTGCATCTACTACTATTACTCCACACATCGACCGCTATCCAGCATGCATCTAGAGTATTAAGTTCATAAGAACAGAGTAGCGCATTAAGCAAGATGACTTGATGTAGAGGGATAAACTAAAGCAATATGATATAAACCCCATCTTTTTATCCTCAATGGCAACAATACGATATGTGCCTTGCTGCCCCTACTGTCACTGGGAAAGGACACCGCAAGATTGAACCCAAAGCTAAGCACTTCTCCCATTGCAAAAAGATCAATATAGTAGGCCAAACTAAACCGATAATTCGAAGAGACTTGCAAAGATATAAAATCATGCATATAAGAATTCAGAAAAGAAGCAAATAATATTCATAGATAATCTTGTTCATAAACCCACAATTCATCATATCTCGGAAAACACACCGCAAAAGAGTATTACATTGATAGATCTGCAAGAACATCAAGGAGAACTTTGTATTGAGAATCAAAGAGAGAGAAGTCATCTAGCTAATAACTATGGACCCGAAGGTCTGTGGTAAACTACTCACGCTTCATCGGAGAGGCTATGGTGTTGATGTAGAAGCCCTCCGTGATCGATCCCCCCTCCAGCAGATCACCGGAAAAGTACCCAAGATGGGATCTCACAGGTACAGAAGGTTGTAGCGGTGGAAAAGTGGTTATGTGGCTCCTTGTGATTGATCTAGGGTATGAGAGTACATATAGGCGGAAGAAGTACGTCGATGGAGCTATGTGGGGCCCATGAGTGTGGGAGCGCGCCTACCCCCCTGGGCGTGCCCTCCTGCCTCGTGGCCGCCTCACGGAGGTCCAGACTTCAACTCCAAGTCTTCTGGTTTGCTTTCGGTCCAAGAAAGATCATTGCGAAGGTTTCATTCCATTTGGTATTCGTTTTCTGTGAAACTCTAAAATAGGCAAAAAACAGAAACTAGCACTGGGCCTCCAGTTAATAGGTTAGTCCCAAAAGTAATAGAAAAGAGCATATTAAATCCCATTAAACATCCAAAACAGATAATATAATAGCATGGAACAATCAAAAATTATAGATGCGTTGGAGACGTATCAAGGGCTCACAAGGATGGCCTCACCATGGGCCAAGGCCCGAGTCGGTGGTGGAGGGAGGCCGAAGCAGGCCGGCTTGGGGCGGCCTGTGGCAGCGTGGGAGGCGGTCAATGCTTGGTGGCCCGCTCGTCCTCTTGCTCGAAGCAGAGGATGCAGGGGGCGAAGCAGGGGACTCGGCAATGATAGGAATCGGGCGCGGAGGAGGCCAGGAGGCGCGGGGATGGCGGATCCATGCAGCGGCGCGCCCGGCAATAACTTGACGACGGCAGGTCAATGTGAGGTCGTGGTCGATGCGGACAAGCGTTCTAGCTCGATGCAAAGGAAGACGGCAGACAACGACTTGCTGGGACTTGGCGAGGCATTCCTCCTGGTGGTCCTTGACGGTGGAGACAGGGCGCTAGTGCTCCGGCATCTTGGTCGCCGGCAGAGTGATGGACGAGGATGGTGAGGTCCTGATCGAGGCGAACGGCCACCAGGGAGAAGGCTAGCGCAACGCCACGAGATGCAGACGACGTTGAGCGACCGCGAACCAGAAGCGGAGGCGGAGCTCGAGCGAGGTGCCCCCATGGCTTCCTGCGGAACTATAACGCCCTCGATGCGGCTATAGCTCCCACGTGTCGAGGCACGACTTAGAGACATAACCGCATTGAAAGCAATGTCGCAAGTCAGGCAATCATTACAACATCCCATGTAATACATAATAAAACGGGGAAGATAACATAGTTGGCTTACACTCGCCACGTCACATCAGAGTACATAAATAACATTCATCATACAAATCACTCATGGCCCGACTACGGCGCCAAAATAGAAAAGACCCCCAACATGCGACAAGGCCCTGAATCGATAACCCCAATTAGGCACCACTACTGATCGTCGGGAAAGGAAACATAATAACGCTGAGAGTCCTCGTCGAACTCCCACTTGAGCTCGTACTCGTCACCTGGAGCGGAATCACCTAGACCTGCATCTGGAATTATAGTATCTGTGAGCCACAGGGACTCAGCAATCTCGCACCCTCACGATCAAAACTATTTAAGCTTATGGGAAGGATAAGGCAAGTATGTGGAGCTGCAGCAAGCGACTAGCATATGTGGTGGCTAACTTATACGCAAAAGAGAGCGAGAAGAGGAGGCAAGGCGCGAGCGAGAATCTAGAGGAACAACCTGCGCAAGCATTACTCCAACACCGTGTCCACTTCCCGGACTCCGCCGAGAAGAGGCCATCACGGCAACACACTCAGTTGATTCATTTTAATTAATTAAGGTTCAAGTTATCTACAACCGGACATTAACAAATTCCCATCTGCCCATAACCGCGGGCACGGCTTTCGAAAGTTCAATCCCTGCAGGGGAGTCCCAACTTAGCCCATGACAAGCTCTCACGGTCAACGAAGGAATATACCTCCACCCGAGACACACCGATCAGACTCGGTAACCCGGTACAACAAGACAATTCGACAGGTTAAAACAAGACCAGCAACACCGCCCGAATGTGCCGACAAATCCCGATAGGAGCTGCACATATCTCTTTCTCAGGGCACACCCAGATTGTCCAAACTTCCGGTAGGCCAGCCCAGAGTTGCCCCTGGTAGCCACCGGTGGCTGACGGTTTGGACCAACACTCAGAGGAGCACTGGCCCGGGGGGGGGGGTTAAAATAAGATGACCCTTGAGTCTGCAGAACCCAAGGGAAAGAAAAGGCTAGGTGGCAAATGGTAAAACCAAGGTTGGGCATTGCTGGAAAAGCTTTAATCAAGGCGAACTATCAAGGGGTTCCCATTATAACCCAACCGCGTAAGGAACGCAAAAATCCGGGAACATAACACCGATATGACGGAAAACTAGGGCGGCAAGAGTGGAACAAAACACTAGGCGAGAGGCCGAGCCTTCCACCCTTTACCAAGTATATAGATGCATTAAAATAACATAGTAATATAGTGATATCCCAACAAGTAAATAAATGTTCCAACAAGGAATGGCCTCCAATCTTCACCTGCAACTAGCAACGCTATAAGATGGGCTGAGCAAAGCGGTAACATAGCCAATCAACGGTTTGCTAGGACATGGTGGGTTAGAGGTTCAACATGGCAATTGGGAGGCTGACAAGCAAAAGGTAGGCATCGTAGCATTGGCATAGCAAGAGCGAGCAAACTAGCATAGCAAAGATAGTAGTGATTTCGAGGGTATGATCATCTTGCCTGCACAGTTGTCAAAGCTGACTGGATCCTCACAAGCAAACTCAACGGGCTCCTCGGTAGCGAACTCGTCTCCCGGCTCTACCCAAACAAGACAAACAAGCAACAAGGATACAATCAACCACGTGCAAGACCAAGCAATGAGATGAAATGACGATATGCTATGCGGGATGCGATGCGGGATGCAAAATGCAAGATATGACAGGAAATGCATGAACCTGGCCTCAAATTGGAATTCCAAGGGTGCCACTGGATAGAGGGGATGAAATCGCTTGAAAACGATATAAAGATCATTGGAATCGGAGCTACGGTTTGGAAATGGCAAGCGTTTTAAGATATGACACCGGTCTGCGATTTACAGCAAGTAGGCATCTAAACGCAACGAAATGAACATGCTACAGCCACCAAACATGAAAACAAAATACATGGAAGTGATGTACACAAGATGGTTAACAAAACACTAGCACTGAGCCATAGGCAAATTCATCTATTAAGAGGTTCAAACAAGCATGGCAAAAATGAATAAGCAAAACAGATTCCAGACTTAGTGAAATTAACACTAGCCTGAAATTTCAGATCACGATGCTCTCTTTGGAGCAGCAAAACAACATGATAAATGACCTGAAAATGACAAGTAAGAACATGGCATGGAGCTACTCAACAAGCTTAACAAAACACCCAAAGTGACCTGGGGCCAAAAGGGTTCACAAAATACTCTACCGAGCTCACGAACATAGCTCGAACACAATCAGTTTTCAGACTTAGTGAAAACTGAGACATGCTGAAATTATAACTCACGAAGGCATGTAAACAAGCTCGATGCACTCACTACGGTGCAAGTCATAGCAAGGCAAGCATATAACCAGCAAGAAGGCACAATATTCTAGCTACACATGGCAAGAACAAAGGCATATCATGCATGGAACACTAACGGTAGCATCGGCAAAATCGCAAACAAGTTGACGATCTGCCCAGATTAACAACGAAGCAAAAGTTGAGCTCGATTGAGTCAACCTAGAGCACTCCACATATGCAAACAAAGACATGGATGGATAGAGCATAACATGAATATCAAAACTTCCTTACTGATCATCCTCAAAAGAGGCACGGATCACTAGGAAACAAGCTGGACATATGGCATCACGAACTAAAATATCCCAGACTTAGTGAAAATCACTAAGTCCCTGAAATCAGCAATCTCAGGTACCTCTCTTCGCAAACTTGCACAAGACAACACACACATCCTAAAAATGCAGGGGTGGCACCTCTGGCAAGAAGACAAAATGCTAAACAATTCATCCCAAAGGGGCATAGTCATATCATGCACGGATTAAACATGGCAAAAATGACAAAAGTGCATGATGAACTAACGGATCTGCAATTTAACTCACGAAGCCTCCTTCTAACAGCATTTTGGGCATCAAGATGACCTCTAATGCAAATGATGAAATGGAATGAAATGATTTACATGTCGAGACGAAGATTTTGATATATCATATGCCCAAATCGGAGCTACGGATACAAAGTTACGGGGCCACGAACATAGCAACTTGGATCAGGAATCTCCGGGACTTAGTGAAAATATACCTCCGCGAAAGTCAACGCGGGACGGAGGGATCCGGGACAGAGCGGTGCAGATCTGAGGGTGGCGTTTGGTTGGATGCGCGGGTGGATCTGATCCCGATCCAGATCGGCTCTGCGCGTGGGTCGAGGTTCGTCGGGAACCCTCGCCGGAGAAGAGCAGCGAGGCCGGCGGGGAGGAGCGGTTGCCGGGCCGGCGACGAGCGGCGAGTGGCGGCGTGGAGGCAGCGTCGAGCTGGGCGGCTCAGGGCGGCGAGCGGTGGCGTGGAGCAGCGTGGCAGGGCGGCCGGACCGCATCGAGGTGGCGGCGGCGCGGCGGGCTCCGGCGCCGGCGTCGGGGAAGAGGAGCTCAGGCGCGGGCGGTCGGACGAGGGAGTGGGCGGCGCCGGTTCTGGCCCGTGGGGGCGAGGGGCGGGCCTCCCGCGAGCCGGCGGGCTTCGGCGGCGCGGCGAAGTGGTCCTGCCACGTGGCGGCGTCTGGCTGGCTGCGGCGCTGCGTCCGGTCGGATCAGACGTGTCCGGCCGGCGCGGCGGTTTTTTTTTTGAGGTAGGGTTTGGACGGGGAAGACGAGATCCGAAATGGGGGGGTGTTTAAATAGGCATAAGTGGAGCTAGGAGAGTCCGAATGAGGTGCGGTTTTCGCCCACGCGATCGTGATCGAACGCTCTAGGACATGGAGCAGAGTTTGGTGGGTTTTGGGACAAATTTGGGGGGTGTTGGGCTGCAACACACACGAGGCCTTTTCGGTCCCTCGGTTAACCGTTGGAGTATCAAACGAAGTCCAAATGACCCGAAACTTGACAGGCGGTCTACCGGTAGTAAACCAAGGCCGCATGACAAGTCTCGGTCCAATCTGGAAATGTTTAATCCCCACACACGAAAGAAATCTAGGAATGGCCACCGGAGGAGAACGAAGCGCCGGAATGCAAAACGGACAACGGGGAAAATGCTCGAATGCATGAGATGAACATGTATGCAAATGCAATGCACGTGATGACATGATATGCGATGCACGAAAAACGAGAACAACACACGAAGACAAAGACCCCGAACCCGAGAAATAAATATAACTTAATGCCGGAAACGGCAAGAGTTGGATACAATTATGGAAAGTATATCTGGGGCGTTACAGGAACACAGAAATCAAGAGAGATTCAGAGACCAAAAGGAGAGAGAGCCGGAGGGAGAGATAAGGAAGTAGGGGCATGGCCTGGCCGATGGATGGATGCATCAGGAGTGGAGGGGAGATCGAGCAGAGGAGTGGCGGCTGCGGGAAATCGAGGAGAAGCTGGAGGCTGCTAGGTTGGGGATGGATCCCGAGGAGGATTTGGTGGGGAGTGCGGCAGCGGGTGAAGGGACAAGTCCCTAGATTTTAGGGTTAGACTATTTATATAGGTAGGGATTAGAGTAGGGGTTAATCCGTTCCTCCGATCAAAATCGGCCGGTCAGGAAAAATAGGCTAGGGAGTCCAATAAATAACATGAAGTTATTTTCTGGATGTTTGGGGATGATCCGGACCCAACGGTGATGATAAAATGGGCCAGGTTTTGGGAAGGTTTCAGACGTGTGCGAAGGGTCTATGCACTGCACAAAGAGGGTTAGGCGGTCATGGTCAAGAGGGAAGTGAAAACCCGATTGGTCTGGAACGGTCAAGGAAGGCAAAGCGGTCAAGAGGGAAGGTGGTGAAGTCAAAGGGAGAAACGTCAACGACAAATGAATGCAAGTTTTTTAAAAATGACGGCAACGAAGTGCCGATGAAATGCAAATGATGACATGATGAAATGCAACAACAACAACAACAACAACAAATCACACGATGAATCTCGGAATCCATGGAAAACATCTGGAGCGCCGGTCTTGGGTTGTCACACGCTGCCTCGACGAGTGGGCTAATGCCGGCGGCGGAGGAGGGATCGCGCGTGAAGAGGATGAGGAAGGGGACTTGCCCTTGTTTTTGCCGGCGAAGAAGCCCATGGTGGCGCAAGCTGGCTAGGGTTTGTCACCAGCGAGGGAGCAGTAGGGGTGGCTAGATGGGGACGGGAGATTGGAAGAAGAGGACGAGCCCCCCCCCTGAGGGAGTCATGGACTAAGGGGTCCTCTGGTGCCCGATCTATTGGATATGGGCCGGACTGGTGGGCTGTAAGGATACAAAGACCGAAGACTCTACCCGTGTCCAGATAGGACTCTCCTTGGTGGGGAAGGCAAGCTTGGCGACCGACTATGAGGATTCCTTTCTCTGTAACTGACCTTGTGTAACCCTAGATCCCTCCCGTGTCTATATAAACCAGAGGGCTAGGTCCGCAGATAGGCCGAATCCCGAATAATCATAGCCAGGTTAGACTCTTAGGGTTTAGCCATTACGATCTCATGGTAGATCAACTCTTGTAATACTCATATTCATCAAGATCAATCAAGCAGGACGTAGGGTATTACCTCCATAGAGAGGGCCCGAACCTGGGTAAAACATTGTGTCCCCCGTCTCCTGTTACCATCAATCCTAGATGCACAGTTCGGGACCCCCTAGCCGAGATCCGCCGGTTTTGACACCGACATTGGTGCTTTCATTGAGAGTTCCACTCTGCCATCCTCAAAAGGTTTTATGGCTCCTTCGATCATCTACAATGGCGTTGTCCAAGGGGAGGTCCTCCTCCCTGGACAGATCTTCGTGTTCGGCGGCTTCGCACTACGGGCCAACTCGCTTGGTCATCTGGAGCAGATCGACAGCTACGCCCCTGGCCGTCAGGTCAGATTCGAGAGCTTGAACTACGTCGCAGATATCCGCGAAGACTTGATCTTCGACAGATTCGATACCACGGCAATCGCTCCGTCACCTCGATGAACATGACTTAGATCTGTCATCGGGCCATACCCAGGAAATTGCACCTGTAACCGCTCTGGCCTTAGATCCGAAGCAGGTCGCACCATCCGAGGACAGGAAGCTTAACCCCGCCACGGAAGCCGCAGACTCCATGGCGTTGGAGCCGCACAAAGACCTAACCTCTGGTAATGCCTGTGTCACCGGAACCTCGGGCTCGTTTCCAGTTAAAAGTTCTGAACTGTGTGCGTCCGCGCATGTCGAGCATGATCGGTTATCGATCGCCGAATTCAGCGTTGCAGACATCTTCCAGCACTCACCCTTGGGTGATGTGCTGAATTCATTAAAAAATCTATCCTTAGCGGGGGATTCACAGTCGAACTATATCCGGTTCAAACTAGAAGCTCATGACATGGAATTTCGCTCCCCACCCTCCACCCACTTCATAGCCATTGTCGAAGACTTAACTGACATGCTCGATTACGGCTCCGACGACATCGACGGAATGGACGACGATGCTGGAGAAGAAGAGGCCCAGGACTCGCCATTCACCAGACGCTGGACGGCCACTTCCTCATACGATGAATACATGGTGGATGCACCAAAGGAGAACAGCGGCGACGACAAAGAAGATCCAGTTGAGGATAAACCTCCTGAGATACAATCGAAACGCCAGCGTCAGCGGCGCCGCTCTAAGTCACGCCACAATAAAGATAGCAACATCCGCACAGGAGAAGATAACACTCCGGAAGGTGCCGAAGACAATGAAGACCCCGTTGACACAGCTACCAAACAGGATGAACGGGAAGATGGGCAGGTTAGCCCTGGTAAACAGGCCACGCACGAGGACTCGAAGGACAATAATTATCTTCCACTCTCCAAAGAGGAGGCGAGCCTCGGCACCGAGGATTTCATCATGCCTGAGGAACCTCTTGAGCAGGAGTGCTTCAAGCGCCACCTAATAGCCACTGCAAGGAGCCTGAAAAAGAAGCAGCAGCAGCTTCAAGCTGACCAAGATCTGCTCAACGATAAATGGACTGACGTCCTAGCAGCCGAAGAATACGGCCTCAAGCGCCCGGCCAAAAGCTACCGGAAGTGCAAATTACTACCTCAGTGCAACGACGAGGCGCCAGAACACATACCACCATCGCGCAATGCGGCTGACCGACCACCATGTGGCCGGGACAAAGCGGCAACTCAAGCCGAACACCAGCCCGCCCCGCCTCATCGCAAAGGCAGAGGTAAATCAGCTCACGGTCATACATATGACCTTCGACATGACCTGAACAATAAAGCAGGACATACCAGATCGATCTATGAATCGCGAGGACGTGCCCCGACACGCGACAACGGTCATTTGTTCGAACGTGACAAACCTAGTCATGCGCGGGCTAAAAGCCGTAGACGGACCCCATCAGAGCTATGTTGCGATACGGCCCGATATGGAGGCGCCACACACCCTCATTGCTTCACCGATGAAGTCATGGAACATGAATTCCCAGAAGGGTTCAAACCTGTGAATATAGAATCATATGATGGCACCACAGACCCCGCGGTATGGATCGAAGACTTCATTCTCCACATTCATATGGCCCGCGATGATGACCTTCATGCCATTAAATACCTCCCCCTCAAACTGAAAGGACCAGCACGGCACTGGTTGAACAGCCTGCCCGAAAACTCCATTGGCAACTGGGAGGACTTGGAAGAGGCCTTCCTTGATAACTTCCAAAGTACATACGTTCGACCTCCGGACGCTAATGACTTAAGCCATATAGTTCAACAACCCGGAGAGTCAGCCAGGAAATTCTGGACCAAGTTCCTAACTAAAAAGAACGAGATAGTCGACTGCCCGGATGCCGAAGCCCTAGCGGCCTTTAAACACAGCATCTGCGACGAATGGCTCGCCCGCCACCTCGGCCAAGAGAAACCAAAGTCCATGGTGGCCCTCACGGCACTCATGACCCACTTTTGCCCGGGCGGGGATAGTTGGCTGGCCCGTAGCAAAAACAATGCAAGCGACGTCGGCACCCCTAAAGCTAAAAATAGCAACGACAAGTCTCGACGCAACAGGTACAAACGTCGAAATAACAATGACAACACCGAGGATACAGCGGTAAATGCCAGATTCAGTGGCTCTAAGCTTGGTAAGCGGAAGAAGCCGTTCAAAAACAACAATCCGATCCCATCTAGCCTGACCGCATACTCGATCGTCCATGCCAGATTCATGGCACCCCTGACAAACCACCCAATCATACTAATAGAGATTTTTGGGTTTTTAAATAGGCCGGCAAGTTAACTGCCGAAAACAAGGATAAGGGATCGCAAAGCGAAGACGACGACGAGGAGCCCCGGCCGCCGAACACAGGGGGCAGAAGAAGTTCCCTCCTCAGGTCAAAACGGTAAACATGATATACGCTACCCACATCCCCAAGAGGGAGCACAAGCGCGCGCTCAGGGACGTCTACGCAATAGAGCCAGTTGCCCGAAAATTTAATCCATGGTTGTCATGCCTGGTCACTTTTGATCGCCGGGATCATCCGAACAGTATCCGTCATGGCGGTTCAGCCGCACTGGTCCTGGACCCAATAATTGATGGGTTCCACTTGACGCGAGTCCTGATGGACGGTGGTAGTAGCCTCAACTTGCTCTATCAGGATACAATGCGCAAAAAGGGCATTAACCCATCACGGATCAAGCCCACAAAGACTACCTTTAAAGGAGTCATACCGGGCGTAGAGGCCCGCTGCACGGGCTCAATCACACTAGAGGTTGTCTTCGGGTCTCCGGACAACTTCCAAAGTGAGGAGTTAATCTTTGATATTGTCCCCTTTCGCAGCGGCTACCACGCACTGCTCGGACGAACCGCATTTGCTCGATTCAATGCGGTGCCACAATGCTTATTTCAAGCTTAAGATGCCCGGACCGCGCGGCGTCATAACAGTCAATGGAAATACGGAACGCTCCCTCCGCACCGAGGAGCACACCGCTGCCTTAGCGGTAGAGGTATGGGGCGGCCTTGTCAAGCAGAACCTCAATTCGGTGGCCGATCCCTCGGACACTGTCAAGAGAGTCCGAACCATTCCGCAGAAGGACAGCTCGGCTCGTCAGGAGCTCGACTAGCAATTTGGCCTCCGTCCCCGTCCTGACCAAGTGGCGGCCATCTTACAACGCGTACATAATTATGCACTAAAAATACCATGGACCCGGATGGAGGCATAATCAGCTTGTGATCCGCAATACGGCTCCACCGCCCCAGACACTCATACTTTCACTATTTCCCTTTTTGCTTTTGTTTTTCCTTTTTTTACAGGCCTCTCCTGGCGGCTCGACCATCGATTCTTTTTGAATGATAAAAACACCAAGACAACAAGAAGCATGGACATACTGGGAAACTCTTAGGTGGTCTCTTTAACGATCCCTTTACCTATATTTAAGACCCACACGTAGCTCTCTCTTGGTGAAGGCATAGTAAATAGCCTTTCCGCTTATTGCATTACTTGTATAAATGTGCTTTAACTCACCAATGAAATTATAATAGAAACAGTTCGCGGCCCAAATTTTCACGGCTCTAGCTTACCACTGGTTCTTCCTTTTTTTCTTTTTGCCTTTTCCTTTCTGGTAATTCTATCAGATAACACCTGTACACTCGGGTGCATTTCAATTTGCCAGGGGCTTCATAGCGCCCCACAACATGGCAAAAACAGTCCAAACACTTTTACAGTACAGTTCGGCAACCCGAATTTAGCATTATATGCATTGGCTCCAAATCATGTCTTTGGTCAATAGTTAGGTTGCCCGGCTCCTGTGCTTGCTACCTTATGTTCCGCTATATCGGCTAGGGTAGTAAAGGGAGAACTACTGTGATTGTGCCTTGGTTTACCCAAGTGAGCACCTCAGTAGAGAAAGCCGAAAACTGACTGTCATGATGCGGCGAGAGCCGGTCAGCTCTTCGGAGGTCTCAAATCCTTAGAGATTTTTTCTGCATTACGCGAGGGATTGGTACTTACCCGATCAAGTGTTTATAGCATCCTAGTACGGATACTAGGGGCTGCGCGCATATTGTTGGCGTTCTGGGAACGGGGGTCTGTCGGCGTTCTGGGAACGGGGGTCCCCAGACTTGCCTGCCTGCGGCCTGCGGCGTGGCTCAAAGGGGGGCCCGGCACGGCCCGTCTTCATCAACACAGACCCAAGACCCTCGCGAGGGGCCAAGCCTCGTGGGGCGGACGACACGGAGCTTCCTCAGGGACGGCCTCATCAGGCTGGCTCGCGAGGAGGCGGAGAGATCCAGGTGGGGTACCTCACGAGGTGCCCGTGACGCAGGCCATGACGACCAAGGGTGCCAGGCGGGCGCTAGCCCGCGCAGTGTCCTTATTTCCTCTTTGGTGCAAAGGGAGCAAGCGCAGGCAAGAGCATCAAGCAAAGGCACCCGTTTCGATGCAACGAGACCAAGACCAGTCCAACGGCAGGGAAGAAGTCATTGTGGAGCCCAAGCCAGCGTCACCACCAGAGCCTTTGGCAGGCGAGGACCAACTTTAGTCAGGATAAGTGTACCAGATGTTCCCCTTCAAAATGGCCAATTGTTGGCGCCCTTCCCGCTCAATATTTGGGAAGAGGCCCAGGGCCTTTGCCTATAAATAGGACTAGCCACCCACAGAAGAGGGGGACCGAGATCATATCGCAATCGAGAAGAGAGAGAGAGAGAGAGAGAGAGGGGGGTGACTGAACTCCTCCTAGAAGTTCGTCGCCCCAGCCAAGAACAGACCCTCACGAGGCTGTTCTTCCTTGTATTGCTCACCATCATCAGCCCAAGAGGCAATCCACCACACCACACACTGGAGTAGGGTATTACACCACAACGGTGGCCCGAACCAGTATAAACCCTGTGTCTCTTGTGTTGTTCTTTCCATAGCTTAGATCTTAGCGAGGCGGAAGGGTGCAGGTAGGTAGAAGGCGAAATCTCCGCGCGCACCCCAGTGTTCGAACCTCAAGGGTCTGCCGGAACCCGAAATCTCACATTTGGCGCGCCAGGTAGGGGTGCGCCGGAATTCGTCTTCCACCACCCCGTTCTCCTCCGACCATCGCGTCCATGTCTGACGCTCGTCGGGCCCGCGCCAAGCACCGGGCCGCTCTCGCCTCCCGCGTCGCCCAGACGGCTCCTGTCGGCGGGCGTCCTCGCCGTTCCCCGTCACCTGCCATCAACGCCGCCACCGGCCCGGCGGGGGACGAGTAGCAAGCATCGTCTCAGCATCCGTTCGTGCGGCAAGACGGCCGCACCGCTACTCCCTCGCTCACCCAAGATGGTTCTTCGTCCCGCGCGCTCCATGCACCCATGGAGGCTCGAGCTGCGCTCATCGCAGCAAACGAGCTCCTGCGCTACCGTCCCCTCGACGACGTCTACGAGCTCGTCCGCGCCGCAAGGGACTCTCATGCGCCGTCCGTTCTGCTGCACCGCACCCCGCCCCGCATGGGCGACGAAGCTCCGGTGGCGCCCCGGCCGCCTCCTCCTCAAGAAGGCGCCATGGCTCCAAGGCGCGTGGCCCCTGGGCGGAACCCGCTCCGTCAGGTGCCAGCGCGGCAAGAGCAGAGCTGCCAAGAAGTTCCTCGCCCGCAAGAAGCTCCCCGAGCGCTCCCTGCTCCAGCATGTCGCGACCACGCTCCTGCTCCCGCACGTCAAGACCCCGCGCTGCTCCCAGCTGCAGCGCGTGGGGACATGCAAGACCAAGCTCTCCGTCACCCAAGGCCTCCCGTGGCCACAGCTGGCTGCCGTGCCTTCACCACCGAGCTACGCGGCGTCGCGTGGCCCGGCAAGTTAAAGCCAGACCTGCCTCCTCGTTACGACGGCACGGCCGACCCTGCGGAGTTCCTCCAGCTCTATGAGCTGGGCATGAAAGCTGCCAACGGAGATGAGAAGGTGATGGCGAACTGGTTTCCCATGGCGCTCAAGGACGGGGCCTGCACCTGGCTCCTGAACCTGGCTCCAGGCACGATCTCCTCTTGGGACGAGATGGGCACCCGCTTCATCGCCAACTTCCAAGGTACTCGCGACCGGCCACCCGCCGTGAGCGACATGCGCCGCATCAAGCAACAACCCGGAGAGACCCTACAGAAGTACATCCAGCGCTTCAACAATGCACGCCTCAAGATTCCCAAGGTGACTGAGGAGGCCATCATCTCAGCCTTCTCCGATGGCGTGCGCGATGTCAAGATGAAGGAGGAGCTGGTGATGCATGAAGACTTGTGCACCTCCTTGGAGTTGTTCAACTTGGCAACCAAGTGCGCCAGGGCTGAAGAAGCGCGTATCTCCCTCCTCGAGCTGCCTGCCGCAGACCCAGAAGAGAAGAAGCCCAAGGCCAAGGATGTGAAGCGCAAGGGGGCTGCCGTGCTCGCGGTAGAACCAGACACCGAGCGGGGCCGAGATCAGCCTGAATCTTCCAAGGGCAGTCGGTACTGTGTGTACCACGACCTCCACACCCACAACACCAACGAATGTCAAGAGCTCCGAGCCGTGCGAGAAGGAAGGGTCGGCCGTCGCCCCGACCGCGATGACTGGGGCTACGGTCGAGGAGGAGGAAGGAACGCAGGACGCTGGGAAGACCGCTGCCCGCACCAAGGGTGGCGCGATCAACCTCGCAAGGATCGCTGGCAAGACCCGCCTCGCGAGGGAGACTGGAGGGATCAGCCTCGCGAGGATCGCCCGCAAGGCAACGCAGGCCTCCCTCCGCTGCCGCCGCAGCCAAGGAGAAACGAGGACCGCCATCAGGACGAGGGGGCTGGGGGCTTCCAGGAGCCGCGCGCGATCGCCTGCATCCTGGGCGGGGCTCAAGCCCCAGCCTCTCAACGCATCTTCAAGTAGTTCGCCCGCGAAGTGAATGCAGTCCTCCCCAAGCTCGAAGCCATGTGCCCTCTCAGGTGGTCGGCGTGCGCCATCACGTTCAGCTCAGCAGATCAGCTCAAGTGTGTGGCCACAGCCGGAGTCCTCCCGATGCTTTGTTCCCCAATCATCAGCAACATGGTGGTCACCAGGACCCTCATCGATGGCGGGGCAGGGCTCAACGTCCTGTCCGTGGAAACATTCAACAATCTCCAAGTGCCCTACAACCAGCTTCAGCCAACCAAGCCTTTCTCCGGAGTTACCGATGGCTCCATGGTCACGATTGGGCAGGTCTGCCTCCCTGTCACCTTCAGGGCACGCGACAACTACCGCACCGAGCTCATCGACTTCGACGTCGCCCACATTCGCCTGCCGTACAACGCCATCCTTGGGTACCCAGCGATGGCCAAGTTCATGGCCGTAACTCACCATGGCTACAACGTCCTCAAGATGCCAGGAAGTGGCGGAGTCATCACGGTGCCCTGTGAAGAGAAGGACGCGGTGTGTTCCCTGGAACGAGCCTTTCAGGCCGCATCACTGGAAGACCCGGATCGCGGAAGCAGGAGGCTTCCCGAGACCGCCCCCAAGAAGAAGAAGACATCGTCCGGCCCGGCCCCTCAGGGCCCGCGCCTGCCCAGGGGGAACCTCCTTCCATCGCATAGGAAATCACGCCCGGCGCCCTCCTCAGGCAGGGCTCGGGAGCTCTCCCCTGGAGGGCCACCAACCTGGCTAAGGTCACAAGGGAGGCGCTTGGGCACCACATGGAGGCGTGTTTCGAAGCATGTTTCCCTCAAGGAGTAAGGCAAGGAGAGCCAGACCCTCAGGAGTTCATCAGCAAGGCCATTCAGGAGCTACAGGAGTCAAGAGTCATGAAAGGCGGCCGCCGCCTACCAGCTGTGGCTCCCCATCCAGGTGAGGATGGTGGGCTGCGCGTCTACATCGACATACCAGGGCTCAATCGAGTCGCCTCTCTGGAGCACCTCTGGCCCTCGTGAGTGGGGCGCTGCGAAGGTCCACCCCACAGCTACGTTCGCATGCCTTACGGCTTGCCGAACGCGGCTGCCACGTGCCAGCGCTTCATGAGGGGCATCATGGAGGCTCAAGAGGCCAGGCGTTCCGCAGCCCTGGCGGAGATGGAGATGGTCCGCGAAGAGTCACCAGCGCCTCCGGAGCCTCCAGAGGCCCCTGGGCCTGGGGGCTTGTGAGGATCGGCTTCCGCAGCCCACCGAGTCTGCTACACCAACACTCCTTCGTCCTCAACATCATCAGGTGACATCTTTCAAGTTTCATTTCTAGCTGGGAGCGCCCCCCAGGGCTGCATTATTCCCAGGCCGCGTGGGTCCATCCCTGCGGCATGTATCCCTTTCATTTCATGTTGTTAGCTTACTTTGTTGGGGGCGCCCCACGGGCTGCATCATCCCCAAGTCGCTCGGGCCTGACCCAGTGGTGTCCGCCTTCCCAGCATCTATTTGAATGAATCCACTCCTTCGCGGCTAATGTGTTTGACCTAGTTGCCCGCTCAACTGACGCCAACTGACGGAGCTGCTCCCAAACGACACGACGCTTGCGCATGGGTCCGTCCCTGCAACACCAACAAACCTGAATGGCTGAGCTCTGGCCGCGGCAGCCCCGCATGGCGCCACCTCGTCAAGCCTTCAGTGCCTCATCGCCCCTCGGAAGCAACCAACGGCTGACTGTCAATTGTCATGGCAACCCCTCGTTCTTTCTATGATGGGTCTACAGGATCTCCTAAAGGAGTTGCGTCAGGCGAGGCCCTTGATGTGTCTCCTCCACTCTCATCCACGCGAACCGCTTGCACGTTAAAGGGGGGTGCCTGAGCATCGCGACTCAGGGCTCCTACTGGCTCTCCAGCCCTCACCCTCTGGCCTTGTCCACGGCATCGCGACCTGGCATACCAGCGACGGCTGAGACTCGCTCGAGGGCCGGGACCCGAGGATGTAGAGCAGAAAGGGGAGAAAAGGCGAGAGAGGAGGCACACGCGAGGACCTCGCCGAGCAACCTCACGCCTGCCGATGCACGGACCCGGCGACACACCAGAGAGCGGTCCCTGATTCTCGAGATAAGTCACCACCCGGAAGCACCAGCTACCGTGGCACCATCCCCGCACCTAATGCAATCCCGTGTTAGCGACGCCGCTCTCCTTTCTCACCGAACGACGGCTGCTTGAGCGCCAAAGGGGCCCTCCTGAGAATCGCGACTCAGGGGCTCTTACCGGACCCCGGGTCGCTCACCTCCTGGCCTTGACCACGGCATCGCGACCTGGCATACCAGCGACGGCTGAAGCCGCCTTGGGACTGGGACCTGTCGGCGCAGAGCACCAAGCCCTCATGAGGTTCAAAAGGGAGAACTGAGCTAAGACGGAATGAGCAACTCGCACAGTTCTACGACAAGGGTTATATTAACAAAACAGGATCACATGCACCTTACAAGCCCCCAGGGGACGCGTCTTTGATTCCTCGCAGGGAACAGATCCTAAAAGGACGCTAACTACACGCGCCCCTGCAAAAGACGCCATCATCAACAGTGGTCCATCGTGCACCGGCGCCAACCCCATCCAGATCAGAGTCGGCGACGGCCCGACGAGCCCGCCCTGCTCCAGGAGCGGCACCGGCTCGGGGGCTTGTAGCTGTCGTCGCTCGTCTCCGGAGTCGCGAAGAGCTCGCCGGAGTCGCTGGAACCTCCGACGCCTCCGCCGCCTGAGGAGCCGCCAAGGGAGCGGTCGGCGGGCCCAGTCCTCGCCGTAGCAGGGTCCCGACCACCTCTCCCGGGGCAGCACTCCAGCCGGCGCCCGTTCGCATCGAAGACCTTGAAGAACATCACCGAAGAACTGCCGTACTCCAAGTGGATCACAAAGGCGCCTCTTGTCCTGCAGACCCAGGCGATTTCGCTCCAGCCTTGAGTCATGAAGACCTCGCCCGGGGCAACGACCGCGACCTCTGCCTCGGTCGCGAGGGCGCTGCAGCCGGCGTGCTGCAGCCAAAGCTCTAGGAGCTCTCCATGCGGGATGATGGAGGCGAAGAAGGGAGGAAGGCGAATCCAGGACTGAGGAGGCATGGCGGCGTGGAGCACGAACTCTCGGGAGGAGCCCTCGGTGTGGACCCCAGGGGGGACGACCCACACCTTCGTGACCCGTCGGCGCCGACTGCGGCGCCGCCCGTGGCGATCAGCATCGACTCCTTCAGAGCCCTCGATGTGGGCGTACAAGGGAAGCGGGAACCCTGGCGGTGGCCGCTCGCACCAGGGCCTCGATACCACCTGATGGGCCCCCTCGTCCCGGCCGCGGAGGGCGAGCCGTTTCTTCGGCGGGAGCGGGTCTGGTTCCTCTCGGGGAGCCTTTCCCTTCTCTGCCGCCGAGAACCGACGGATTGGTGCCATCGCAGCAAGACAGAGCAAGGACCGGGAAGAAGGAGAAGCAAGAAGGGATGGACTGGAAGGGCGCGCGGCGTTCCGTACTTATAGCCAGCGAAGGCCAACCGCCGACCTCCACGATCGTAGGTAATCATGACCCGCTTTGCATGCAGGGACTTGTCCAATCCGTGCAGTTGCCGAGGCGCCGTGGGGAAGTGGAGACGCCCACGTCCAATCAACTGCCACGCGGCGCCCAAGGCCACAGGCTGTTAGGGCCCGCGGCGCTTCGCTCTTGCCCTTTCACCTCCCTGCACGGCCAAGTCCGGGCGTGCCTTGGGCCCGGGTGCTACTGTCGGTGTTCTGGGAACGGGGGTCCCAAGACTTGCCTGCCTGCGGCCTGCGGCGTGGCTCAAAGGGGGGCCCAGCACGGCCCGTCTTCATCAACACAGACCCAAGACCCTCGCGAGGGGCCAAGCCTCACGGGGTGGACGACATGGAGCTTCCTCAGGCACGGCCTCATCAGGCTGGCTCGCGAGGAGGCGGAGAGATCCAGGCGGGGTACCTCACAAGGTGCCCGTGACGCAGGCCATGATGAGCAAGGGTGCCAGGCGGGCGCCAGCCCGCGCAGTGTCCTTCTTTCCTCTTTGGTTCAAAGGGAGCAAGCGCAGGCGAGAGCATCAAGCAAAGGCACCTGTTTCGGTGCAACGAGACCAAGACCAGTCCAACGGCAGGGAAGAAGTCATTTTGGAGCCCAAGCCAGCGTCACCACCAGAGCCTTTGGCAGGCGAGGACCAACTTTAGTCAGGATAAGTGTACCAGATGTTCCCCTTCAAAATGGCCAATTGTTGGCACCCTTCCTGCTCAATAATTGGGAAGAGGCCCAGGGCCTTTTCCTATAAATAGGACTAGCCACCCACAGAAGAGGGGGACCGAGATCGGATCGCAATCGAGAAGAGAGAGAGAGGGGTAACTGAACTCCTCCTAGCAGTTCGTCTCCCCAGCCAAGAACAGACCCTCGTGAGGCTGTTCTTCCTTGTATTGCTCACCATCATCAGCCCAAGAGGCAATCCACCACACCACACACTGGAGTAGGGTACTACACCACAACGGTGGCCCGAACCAGTATAAACCCTGTGTCTCTTGTGCTGTTCTTTCCATAGCTTAGATCTTAGCGAGGCGGAAGGGTGCAGGTAGGTAGAAGGCGAAATCTCCGCGCGCACCCCAGTGTTTGAACCTCAAGGGTCTGCCGGAACCCGAAATCCGACAGGGTCCCCAGACTTGCCTGCCTGCGGCGTGGCTCAAAGGGGGGCCCAGCACGGCCCATCTTCATCAACACAGACCCAAGACCCTCGCGAGGGGCCAAGCCTCACGGGGCGGACGACACGGAGCTTCCTCAGGCATGGCCTCATCAGGATGGCTCGTGAGGAGGCGGAGAGATCAAGGCGGGGTACCTCACGAGGTGCCCGTGACGCAAGCCATGATGACCAAAGGCGCCAGGCGGGCGCCAGCCGCGCAGTGTCCTCCTTTCCTCTTTGGTGCAAAGGGACCAAGCGCAGGCGAGAGCGTCAAGCAAAGGCACCCGTTTCGGTGCAACGAGACCAAGACCAGTCCAACGGCAGGGAAGAAGTCATTGTGGAGCCAAAGCCAGAATCACCACCAGAGCCTTTGGCAGGCGAGGACCAACTTTAGTCAGGATAAGTGTACCAGATGTTCCCCTTCAAAATGGCCAATTGTTGGCGCCCTTCCCGCTCAATATTTGGGAAGAGGCCCAGGGCCTTTGCCTATAAATAGGACTAGCCACCCACAGGGTAGAGGGATCGCAATCAAGAAGGGAGAATCTAGAAGCCAAGAGAGAAACTAGCTAGGATCGGGATCAAAATCAGAGAGAGAATCGAGAAGAGAGAGAGAGAGAAGGGTGACTGAACTCCTCCTAGCAGTTCATCCCCTCAGCTAAGAACAGACCCTCGCGAGGCTGTTCTTCCTTGTATTGCTCATCATCATCAGCCCAAGAGGCAATCCACCACACCACACACTGGAGTAGGGTATTACACCACAACGGTGGCCCGAACCAGTATAAACCCTGTGTCTCTTGTGTTGTTCTTTCCATAGCTTAGATCTTAGCGAGGCGGAGGGGTGCAGGTAGGTAGAAGGCGAAATCTCCGCGCGCACCCCAGTGTTCGAACCTCAAGGGTCTGCTAAACCCCGAAATCTGACATCTGGCGCGCCAGGTAGGGGTGCGCCGGAATTCGTCTTCCACCACCCCGTTCTCCTCCGACCATCGCGTCCATGTCTGACGCTCGTCGGGCCCGCGCCGAGCGCCGGGCCGCTCTCGCTTCCCGCGTCGCCCAAACGGCTCTTGTCGGCGGGCGTCCTCGCCATTCCCCGTCACCCGCCGTCAACGCCGCCACTGGCCCGGCGGGGGACGAGCAACAAGCGTCGTCTCGGCATCCGTCTGTGCGGCAAGACGGCCGCACCACTACTCCCTCGCTCACCCCAGCTGGTTCTTCGTCCAACGCGCTCCGCGCACCCATGGAGGCTCGAGCTGCGCTCATCGCGGCAAATGAGCTCCTGCGCTACCATCCCGTCGACGACGTCTATGAAGAATGGCTCGACCGCGTCGCCGAGCTCGTCCGCGCCGCAGGGGGCTCTCCTGCGCCGTCTGTTCCGCTGCACCGCACCCCGCCCCGCGCGGGCGACGAAGCTCCGGGGGCGCCCCAGCCGCCTCCTCCTCAAGAAGGCGCCATGGCTCCAAGGCGACTGGCCCCTGGGCGGAACCCGCTCCGTCAGGTGCCAGCGCGGCAAGAGCAGAGCTGCCAAGAAGTCCCTCGCCCGCAAGAAGCTGCCCGAACGCTCCCTGCTCCAGCACGTCGCGACCATGTTCCTGCTCCCGCACGTCAAGACCCCGCGCTGCTCCCAGCTGCAGCGCGTGGGGACATGCAAAACCAAGCTCTCTGTCACCCAAGGCCTCCCGTGGCCACAGCAGGCTGCCGTGCCTTCATCATCGAGCTACGCAGCGTCGCGTGGCCCGGCAAGTTCAAGCCAGACCTGCCTCCTCGTTACGACGGCACGGTCGACCCTGCGGAGTTCCTCTAGCTCTATGAGCTGGGCATCGAAGCTGCCAACGGAGACGAGAAGGTCCTGGCGAACTGGTTTCCCATGGTGCTCAAGGACGGGACCCGCACCTGGCTCCTGAACCTGGCTCCAGGCACGATCTCCTCCTGGGACGAGATGCGCACCCGCTTCATCGCCAACTTCCAAGGTACTCGCGACCGGCCACCCGCCGTGAGCGAGATGCGCCGCATCAAGCAACAACCCGGAGAGACCCTGCAGAAGTACATCTAGCACTTCAACAACGCATGCCTCAAGATTCCCAAGGTGACTGAGGAGGCCATCATCTCAGCATTCTCCGACGGCGTGCGCAATGTCAAGATGAAGGAGGAGCTGGCGATGCATGAAGACCTGTGCACTTCCTTGGAGTTGTTCAACTTGGCAACCAAGTGCGCCAGGGCTGAGGAAGGGCGTCTCTCCCTCCTCGAGCTGCCTGCCGCAGACCCAGCAAGGATGTGAAGCGCAAGGGGGCTGCCGTGCTCGCGGCAGAACCAGACACCAAGCGGGGCAGAGATCAGCCCGAACCTTCCAAGGGCAGTCGGTACTGTGTGTACCACGACCTCCACACCCACAACACCAACGAATGTCAAGAGCTCCGAGCCGTGCGAGAAGGAAGGATCGGCCGTCGCCCCGACCGCGGTGACCGGGGCTACGGTCGAGGAGGAGGAAGGAACGCAGGACGCTGGGAAGACCGCTGCCCGCGCCAAGGGTGGCGCGATCGACCTCGCGAGGATCGCTGGCAAGACCCGCCTCGCGAGGGAGACTGGAGGGATCAGCCTCGCGAGGATCGCCCGCAAGGCAACGCAGGCCTCCCTCCGCTGCCGCCGCAGCCAAGGAGAAACGAGGACCGCCATCAGGACGAGGGGGCTGGGGGCTTCCAGGAGCCGCGCGCGATCGCCTGCATCCTGGGCGGGGCTCAAGCCCCAGCCTCTCAACGCATCTTCAAGCAGTTCGCCCGCGAAGTGAATGCAGTCCTCCCCAAGCTCGAAGCCACGCGCCCTCTCAGGTGGTCGGCGTGCACCATCACGTTCAGCTCAGCAGATCAGCTCAAGTGTGCGGCCTACAGCCGGAGTCCTCCCGATGCTTTGTTCCCCAATCATCAGCAACGTGGTGGTCACCAGGACCCTCATCGATGGCGGGGCAGGGCTCAACGTCCTGTCTGTGGAAACATTCAACAATCTCCAAGTGCCCTACACCAGCTTCAGCCAACCAAGCCTTTCTCCGGAGTCACCGACGGCTCCACGGTCCCGATTGGGCAGGTCCGCCTCCCTGTCACCTTCGGGGCACGCGACAACTACCGCACCGAGCTCATCGACTTCGACGTCGCTCACATTCGCCTGCCGTACAACGCCATCCTTGGGTACCCAGCGTTGGCCAAGTTCATGGCCGTAACTCACCACGGCTACAACGTCCTCAAGATGCCAGGAAGTGGCGGAGTCATCACGGTGCCCTGTGAAGAGAAGGACGCGGTGTGTTCCCTGGAACGAGCCTTTCAGGCCGCATCACTGGAAGACCCGGATCGCGGAAGCAGGAGGCTTCCCGAGACCGCCCCAAGAAGAAGAAGACATCGTCCGGCCCGGCCCCTCAGGAGGCAGGCCCCTCAGGGCCCGCGCCTGCCCAGGGGGAACCTCCTTCCATCGCATAGGAAAGCGCGCCCGGCGCCCTCCTCAGGCAGGGCTCGGGGGCTCTCCCCTGGAGGGCCACCGACCTGGCTAAGGTCACGAGGGAGGCGCTTGGGCACCACATGGAGGCGTGTTTCGAAGCACGTTTCCCTCAAGAAGGAGTAAGGCAAGGAGAGCCAGACCCTCAGGAGTTCGTCAGCAAGGCCATTCAGGAGCTACAGGAGTCAAGAGTCATGAAAGGCGGCCGCCGCCTACCAGCAGTGGCTCCCCATCTAGGCGAGGATGGTGGGCTGCGCGTCTGCATCGACATACCAGGGCTCAATCGAGTCGCCTCTCTGGAGCGCCTCTGGCCCTCGCGAGTGGGGCGCTGCGAAGGTCCACCCCACAGCTACGTTCGCATGCCTTACGGCTTGCCGAACGCGGCTGCCACGTACCAGCGCCTCATGAGGGGCATCATCGGAGGCTCAAGAGGCCAGGCGTTCCGCAGCCCTGGCGGAGATGGAGATGGTCCGCGAAGAATAACCAGCGCCTCCGGAGCCTCCCGAGGCCCCTGGGCCTGGGGGCTTGTGAGGATCGGCTTCCGCAGCCCACCGAGTCTGCTACACCAACACTCCTTCGTCCTCAACATCATCAGGTGAAATCTTTCAAGTTTCATTTCTAGCTGGGAGTGCCCCCAGGGTTGCATTATTCCCAGGCCGCGTGGGTCCGTCCCTGTGGCATGTATCCCTTTCATTTCATGTTGTTAGCTTACTTTGTTGGGGGCGCCCCGCGGGCTGCATCATCCCCAAGTCGCTCGGGCCTGACCCAGTGATGTCCGCCTTCCCAGCATCTATTTGAATGAATCCACTCCTTCGCGGCTAATGTGTTTGACCTAGTTGCCCGCTCAACTGACACCAACTGATGGAGCTGCTCCCAAACGGCACGATGCTTGCGCATGGGTCCGTCCCTGCAATGCCGACAAACCTGAATGGCTGAGCTCTGGCCGCGGCAGCCCCGCATGGCGCCACCTCGTCAAGCCTTCAGTGCCTCATCGCCCCTCAGAAGCAACCAACGGCTGACTATCAATTGTCATGGCAACCCCTCGTTCTTTCTATGATGGGTCTACAGGATCTCCTAAAGGAGCTGCATCAGGCGAGGCCCTTGCGGTGTCTCCTTCACTCTCATCCGTGCGAACCACTTGCACATTAAAGGGGGGTGCCTGAGCATCGCGACTCAGGGATCCTACTGGCTCTCCAGCCCTCACCCTCTGGCCTTGTCCACGGCATCGCGACCTGGCATGCCAGCGACGGCTAAGACTCGCTCAAGGGCCGGGACCCGAGGACGTAGAGCAGAAAGGGGAGCAAACGCGAGAGGGGAGGGACACGCGACGACCTCTCCGAGCAACCTCACGCCTGCCGATGCACGGACCCGGCAACACACCAGAGAGCGGTCCCTGATTCTCGAGATAAGTCACCACCCGGAAGCACCAGCTACCGTGGCACCATCCCCGCACCTAATGCAATCCCGTGTTAGCGACGCCGCTCTCCTTTCTCACCGAACGACGGCTGCTTGAGCGCCAAAGGGGACCTCCTGAGCATCGCGACTCAGGGGCTCTTACCGGACCCCGGGTCGCTCACCTCCTGGCCTTGACCATGGCATCGCGACCGGGCATACCAGCGATGGCTGAAGCCGCCTTGGGACTGGGACCTGTCGGCGCAGAGCACCAAGCCCTCATGAGGTTCGAAAGGGAGAATTGAGCTAAGACGGAATGAGCAACTCGCACAATTCTACGACATGGGTTATATTAACAAACAGGATCACAGGCACCTTACAAGCCCTCACGGGACGCGTCTTTGATTCCTTGCAGGGAACAGATCCTAAAAGGACGCTAACTACACGCGCCCCTGCAAAAAGACGCCATCATCAATAGTGGGCCGTCAAGCACCGGCGCCAACCCCATCCAGATCAGAGTCGGCGATGGCCTGACGAGCCCGCCCTGCTCCAGGAGCGGCGCCGGCTCGGGGGCTCGTAGCTATCATCGCTCGTCTCCGGAGTCACGAAGAGCTCGCCGAAGTCGCTGGACCCTCCGACGCCTCCGCCGCCTAAGGAGCCGCCAAGGGAGCGGTCGGCGGGCCCAGTCCTCGCCGTAGCAGGGTCCCGACCACCTCTCCCGGGGCAGCACTCCAGCCAGCGCCCGTTCGCATCGAAGACCTTGAAGAACATCACTGAAGCACCATCATACTCCAAGTGGATCGCGAAGGCGCCTCTTGTCCTGCAAACCCGGGCGATTTCACTCCAGCCTCGAGTCATGAAGATGTCGCCCGGGGCAACGACCGCGACCTCTGCCTCGGTCGCGAGGGTGCTGCAGCCGGCGTTCTTCCTGCGGGATGATGGAGGCGAAGAAGGGAGGAAGGCGAATCCAAGACTGAGGAGGCATGGCGGCGTGGAGCACGAACTCTCGGGAGGAGCCCTCGGTGTGGACCCCAGGGGGGACGACCCACACCTTCGTGACCCGTCGGCGCCGGCGGCGCCGCCCGTGGCGATCGGCATTGACTCCTTCAGAGCCCTCGATGTGGGCGTACAAGGGAAGCGGGAACCCTGGCGGTGGCCGCTCGCACCAGGGCCTCGATACCACCTGATGGGCCCCCTCGTCCCGGTCGCGGAGGGCGAGCCGTTTCTTCGGCGAGAGGGGGTCTGGTTCCTCTCGGGGAGCCTTTCCCTTCTCTGCCGCGGAGAACCGACGGATCGGTGCCATTGCAGCAAGACGGAGCAAGGACCGGGAAGAAGGAGAAGCAAGAAGGGATGGACTGGAAGGGCGCGCGCCATTCCGTACTTATGGCCAGCGAAGGCCAACCGCCGACCTCCACGATCGCAGGTAATCATGACCCGCTTTGCATGCAGGGACTTGTCCAATCCGTGCAGTTGCCGAGGCGCCGTGGGGAAGTGGAGACGCCCACGTCCAATCAACCGCCACGCGGCGCCCAAGGCCACAGGCTGTTAGGGCCCGCGGCGCTTCGCTCTTGCCCTTTCGCCTCCCTGCACGGCCAAGTCCGGGCGCGCCTTGGGCCCGGGTGCTACTGTCGGTGTTCTGGGAACGGGGGTCCCTAGACTTGCCTGCCTGCGGCCTGCGGCGTGGCTCAAAAGGGGGCCCAGCACGGCCCATGTTCATCAACACAAACCCAAGACCCTCGCGAGGGGCCAAGCCTCGCGGGGCGGACGACACGGAGCTTCCTCAGGCACGGCCTCATCAGGCTGGCTCACGAGGAGGCGGAGAGATCAAGGTGGGGTACCTCACGAGGTGCCCGTGACGCAAGCCATGGCGACCAAAGGCGCCAGGCGGGCGCCAGCCGCGCAGTGTCCTCCTTTCCTCTTTGGTGCAAAGGGAGCAATTGCAGGCGAGAGCATCAAGCAAAGGCACCCGTTTCGGTGCAACGAGACCAAGACCAGTCCAACGGCAGGGAAGAAGTCATTGTGGAGCCCAAGCCAGCGTCACCACCAGAGCCTTTGGCAGGCGAGGACCAACTTTTGTCAGGATAAGTGTACCAGATGTTCCCCTTCAAAATGGCCAATTGTTGGCGCCCTTCCCGCTCAATATTTGGGAAGAGGCCCAGGGCCTTTGCCTATAAATAGGACTAGCCACCCACAGGGTAGAGGGATCGCAATGAAGAAGGGAGAATCTAGAAGCCAAGAGAGAAACTAGCTAGGATCGGGATCGAAATCAGAGAGAGAATCGAGAAGAGAGAGAGAGAAGGGTGACTGAACTCCTCCTAGCAGTTCATCCCCTCGGCCAAGAACAGACCCTCGCGAGGCTGTTCTTCCTTGTATTGCTCATCATCATCAGCCCAAGAGGCAATCCACCACACCACACACTGGAGTAGGGTATTACACCACAACGGTGGCCCGAACCAGTATAAACCCTGTGTCTCTTGTGCTGTTCTTTCCATAGCTTAGATCTTAGCGAGGCGGAGGGGTGCAGGTAGGTAGAAGGCGAAATCTCCGCGCGCACCCCAGTGTTCGAACCTCAAGGGTCTGCCGAAACCCAAAATCTGACATATATTTCTATTGTCGAACTCCTATGGCTAAGTGAGAGTGCTAAAGCCGCATAATATGATTGCTTGGTTCGTCGCGCTAAACACCTCCTTCAAGGACCAAACAATTGGATCAAGAGTGTTTAGATTACATCCCGAACACCCTCGTATTTCCTACGTGGGGGCAGAAGCTGACGACTGGCCAACTCTCAGATTTCACAAAAAATGGCCGCACAGGAGGAGAATTTTTTTAAAGAATTATATTACATAAAAGTTTTGTTTCATCATACAAGGCAAAGACAACATGAATGTATTCATTCGAAAACAATGTCTTGCCCACACTACGTTGCTACAATGCGAGACCCCTCTAGGACATCTGCAAAATAGCGCTCGGGTGTGCGGTGCTCCTAGCCCTATGGCGTCCCCTTGGTCAGCTCGACGGTGTCCATCTTCGCCCACCACATCTTGCAACGGGCGAAGGCCATAAGCGCACCTTCAATACAGGCTGATCGCTTGAGGGTGTCCAGCCGAGGACAGGCGTTCACCAGCCGCTTCACAAGCCCGAAGTAGCTGCCGGGCATAGCTTCAGCTGGCCACAGCCGGATTATCAAATCCTTCACGGCTAGTTTGGCCACCCTATGGAGCTCCACCAGCTGTTTAAGCTTATCGGCGAAGGGCACGGGATGCTCTGGCGCAAGATACTACGACCAGAATAATTTCTCTGTAGAGCTCCCTCCTTCGGCTCGGAAGAACTCCGCGGCGTCGGACACACTGCGCGGCAGATCTGCGAAGGCTCCTGGAGAACTCCGAATCCGGGTTATTAAGAAATACTTCTTCTTCATATACTTGCTTTGCATACTAAAAGCCTTACCCGCCACAATCTTCCTGGACTCTTGGATCTCCTGGAGGGCACCCTGGGCTTCAACCCGGGCCACTTCCTCGCTTTGACGAGCCTTGGAGAGTTCAGTCTCTCGAGCCGAAACATCGCCCTCCAGGGTCTCGTACTTCTTCACCGCGTCCTGGAGCTCTTGCTGGACCTCGTTCGGCCGGGCCTTCAGCTTCTTGCGAGTGGCCTGCTCCTTGACAGCTTTCCTCTCGGCTTCAGCCAGGGCCTTTTCTAGGGCCTCGACCTCGGTCGTCGCCCCTACACATATAATGACACTACGGTCAGTATACATCATTTACTCTTTTCGAATATATAGCGAGCCATTGCATACCTTGCTGGTCTTCCAGCTGCTTCCTCGCCTGGTCGAGCTCTTCTTCGGCCCGCTCCAGTTTCTGCTTTAGTCCGGAGACTTCGGCAGTGTCAGAAGTCGTGGCCAGCAACGACGCCTGCTTATTCACATCAGACACAGTTTGGTTAGTTTCCTGCAAAATTAAATTGATCCTCTGTCCAGCTTTTCTTTCCGAACACCGGACAGTGTCTCAGGGGCTACTGTCTATGTGGGGATTTTCTCGATTAAACGCCGCTTACCTCAAAACATGTTAGCAGGCTACTGCAGGCTGCGGTCAGTCCGCTTTTAACGGACTGAACCTTCTCAATCACCGTACCCATAAGGATATGGTGTTCTTCCCCAATGGAAGCTCCCCGTAGCGCTTCCAATAGATTGTATGGCGTCTCTGGTTGGACAGAGGTCGCCGGCGGGACGGGCACGCCTCCTTCTCTTGAAGGAAGCTGCTTGTCGGACTCCGGGGCCATATGGGTCTCCGGATCCGTGCTCATATGGGGGCCGAATTGAGCACGGCCCCCATCGTTAGTCTCCATGGGGGTCTGTCCCCCCATGTGTCCGGCGGCCGAGGTGTCGCCCTCCGGCGCCACCATGACGGCCTCCTGAACCCCCCTGGCCTGGGAAGGTCCTTTGGGAGAGCACCTCGTCATCTCCCTTGGCCTTGGGAGAGTAATTGGCCGGCGATGTCTCGCTGGCCATTTCCTTTGAGTCCAACGAGCCCCTTGATGAGGATCGCTGGAAGCTGTCATGGGCCAGACTGCAATAACATGATTAAACCATATAAAATACCATAAGGTGGAAAAGCTGGATAAATGGACATGTACGGGTTCTTAACACTCACGATGCGGCCAGGGGCTTGTTTTGTGGGCGTCGCTCTAGACTGTTGTCGGCATCCCATACGGAGCTGCCCTCGAGAGTGCCTTTCCCCTTCTTGGGCGCCTCCGCCTCCAGAATTGTGGAGGCCGCCATCTTCTTCCTTCCCCCATCAGGGGGAGAATCGCTCTCCTCATCATCATCGTCGTCGTCTTCGGCGGCGGAGGAGCGGGTCTTGTCTTCGGACGTCGCGTCCGAAGCACCCTTGTAGCGGAGGCCACTCCGGACCCCCTTGGCTTTCCCCTTGGGCTTCTTCTTCGGTGCCTTATAGGGTGCCGGCGCCAGCATCTTCGCTAGACGCGGGATGACTGGTTCTTCAGGCAGCGGAGCCGGACACTGGATCCGCTTCGCCCTCTCCATCCAGTCCTGAAGAAGTAATGATAATAAAAGATTAGATATCATCCTTGAAACAAGCAAGTAGGGGATGCGTTAAAAATAACATACCTCGTTGGCGGGGTGGTTAATGTCGTGCCTGCGGTCCGAATCTGTGGCCGGCGGTGTCTCGTTGCCCTTGAAGAGCAACTTCCAGGCGTCTTCGTGAGTGGTTTCGAAGAGCCTCTTCGGGGTATGGTGCTTCTTCGGATTGAACTCCCATAGAGGGAGGCTTCGGCTTTGGCACGGGAGAATCTGGCGAACTAGCATCACTTGGATTATATCGACAAGTTTGACATCCTTGTCCACCATGCTTTGAACGCGCATCTACGGCGCTATTAGCTCATCTGGCGAACACCAGTTCGGGCTCTTCTCGACCCAGGAGGTGAGTCACATGGGAGCGCCGGAGTTGAATTCGGTAGCTGCCGCCCAGGTGGTGCCGCGGGGTTCTATGATGTAGAACCACTGTTTCTGCCATTCCTTTACATTCTCCACGAAAGTGCCTTTCGGCCAGGAGACATTGGTTAGCTTACTCACCATGGTGCCTCCGCACTCCGCGTGTTGGCCATCCACCACCTTCGGCTTCACGTTGAAGACCTTGAGCCACAGCCCGAAGTGGGGTTGGATGCGGAGGAAGGCCTCACACATGACGATAAATGCCGAGATGTTGAGGAAAGAGTTCGAGGATAGATCATGGAAGTCTATCCCGTAATAGTACATCAGCCCGCGAATGAAAGGGTGGAGTGGAAACCCTAGCCCGCGGTGGAAATGAGGGATGAATACCACCCTCTTATTGGGCTTCGGTGTGGGGACGACTTTCCCCTGGGCTGGAAGACGGTGGGCAATTTCCTTCGCCAAGTACCCGGCCGCCCGAAGCTCAGTAATGTCCTTCTCCTTGATGGAGGAGACCATCCACTTGCCTTGACCTTCGGATCCGGACATGGTTGAGTGCTAGCTTGAGTGGGAAGAAGATGAGAACTTGGGCGCTGGAGCTCAAGAGTGGAAGGGCAGAGGAAGAGAGAAGGCGTGGGAGAAGAAGGGGGAATCCTTATCCCCTTATAAAGGCAGTGAATATCGAACGCCTCCCCACTCGCCCTAAAACTCGCCTATTCCCAATGGTCATGTAAATGGCACGGTTGGGTTACCCACGCCCGCATCGATGAAAATCCCGTAATAAGGGGACACGATCTCTGCTTTGACAAGACGTGCCAATGAAAACCGCATCTCGAAGCATGGAACGGCGGACAAAAACAGTTCGATATAGTGACCAAACAGACGTGATGTCATCTTGCAAAAAAGTTGTCAGCAGATGGGACTCGTGAAATATTATATTCCTTGCGGTTGTGTGTGGTACTTGTGTTGCAGATCTGGACACCTTCGTTTTATCCGAAGACTATCCTGGAGTATTCGGAAAGTAGAACCCGCCTTGCAATGCCGAAGACAATCTGCGCGCCGGACACATCGTCATTGAAGTCTGGTTCAGGGGCTACTGAGGGAGTCCTAGACTAAGGGGTCCTCGGGTCTCCGATCTATTGGATATGGGCCGGACTGATGGGTCGTAAGAATACAAAGACCAAAGACTCTACCTGTGTCTGGATAGGACTCTCCTTGGCGTGGAAGGCAAGCTTGGCGAACAACTATGAGGATTCCTTTCTCTGTAATCGACCTTGTGTAACCCTAGATCCCACCGGTGTCTATATAAACCGGAGCGCTAGGTCCGTAGATAGGTTGAATCCCGAATAATCATAGCCAAGTTAGACTCTTAGGGTTTAGCCACTACGATCTCGTGGTAGATCAACTCTTGTAATACTCATATTCATCAAGATCAATCAAGTAGGACGTAGGGTATTACCTCCGTAGAGAGGGCCCGAACCTGGGTAAAACATTGTGTCCCCCGTCTCCTATTACCATCGATCCTAAACGCACAGTTTGGGACCCCCTACCCGAGATCCGCCGATTTTGACACCGACACCCCCCCGCACGCTCAGATTAAAAAAGGACGCTCACTATCTCTGACGCGTGGGCCTGCGGTCCGTGGTCATCATTAATTAATACGCGGGAGGCAGTTGACCGGCCGCCATGTGGGGACGCGGCGCGTCCACGCTGATGCAATTCAGGCGCAAATTTGGGCTGGAAATGGGTCCGTACGGACGCGTTTTGGGAATGGGTCGGCGCGTTGGGCCAGCATTTTTGTCCGCGGCAACCCAAACGGATGGCGGCGGACGAAATAGGTCGCCCCGTTGGAGTTGCTCTAACCCCTCTCACTCCTACTCACTTACAAGTGGCCCAAGGTCCACCACACCACCTCATAGCGCCGTTGGTCTCACGAAACAATATTGCGCTGAAAGTGCAACTAATCCTGGATGGTTTTGGTAATTTATAACAACATATATCTCATTGAACTAATATCCTTTCAAGATAAATATTTCAGGATGCTCAATGTATGGCATGGTATGAGATAGAGATGTAGACCCCTCAAAATGCTAAGGACAAGGATTGGCAGAAGCTCAAGACTCTTCATTTTTGTTTAACGGATCCAAGGTCACATTGAGTCCATAGGAAAGCCAATACTATTAAAAGGGGATGATGTGTAGCTTAATGGTCTACTTGCTCAAGTGCTTAGTGATATTGCTCCAATACCCTCAGCCACTTTCTCCATCCAAATATGTCAAAACCCTGAACTCCAACTCGGCCCCATCGATAATTTCTATCTGGAGCCACTGAGTTCATCTTGACATAGCCACTGCCAGAAACCCTAAGAGTTCGGTCACACCGATACGGATCTTGGTCCCACCGAGATGGCCTTGCCAACACTCTGTGACTTGTTGCATTCACTTTGGTCTCACCGAGTTGTTGCAATCAGTCCCACCGAGTTGGCTTGGCAGATTCTCTGTTGCCCGTTGCACTCACTTCGCTCCCACCGAGATGATGCAATCGGTGCCACCGAGATGAAGTTTTCCCTAAGCCCTAGCACATCGGTCCTACCGAGTTGTTCCAGTCGGTCCCACCAAGATTCCTAACGTTCATATTATTGAACATATCAGTGCCACCGAGTTTTCTAATTGGTGCCATCGAGATGAGTCAAAAGTGTGTAACAGTTAGATTTTGTGTGGAGGCTATATATACCCCTCCACCCCTTCTCATTGAGGAGAGCCATCAAAATGTGCCTACACTTCCACCGTTCATTTTTTGAGAGAGAACCACCTACTCATGTGTTGAGATCAAGAGAATCCACTCCAATCATTTGAATCTTGATTTCTAGTCTTCCGCAAGTTGCTTTCCACTCAAATCCTTCTTCCACCATAGCCAAATCTGTGAAAGAGAGTTGAGTGTTGGGGAGACTATCATTTGAAGCACAACAGCAAGGAGTTCCTCATCAACACACCGTCTATTACCTTTTGGAGAGTGATGTCTCCTAGATTGGTTAGGTGTCACTTGGGAGCCTCCGTCGTGATGTGGAGTTGAACCAAGAAGTTTGTAAGGGCAAGGAGATCGCCTACTCCGTGAAGATATAACCGAGTGAGGCAAGTCCTTCATGGGTGATGGCCATGGTGGTATAGATAAGGTTGCTTCTTCGTGTACCCTTCGTGGGTGGAGCCCTCCGTGGACTCGCGCAACCTTTACCCTTCGTGGGTTGAAGTCTCCATCAACGTGGACGTATGATAGCACCACCTATTGGAACCACGCCAAAAATCTTCGTGTCTCCATTGCGTTTGCCTTCTCCAAACCCTTCCCTTTACCTTTATATGCAATGTTTTATTTTCCGCTGCTATACTCTTAGAATTACATGTGTAGGTTGATTGCTTGACTTCTCATAATTGCTAAAATCTGCCCACAACTAAAATTGGGAAAATGAAAGATTTTATTTGGTCAAGTAGTCTAATCACCCCCCCCCTCTAGACATACTTTCGATCCTACATGCGCTTGCTCTGTCTGTCCACTGGTCCCTTCAATGCTCGCATGTCCACCCGCTGGCTTCACCTGGACAGATGACTCGTTGTACATCCTCGCCTCATGGATGATGAGGGTGTCACATTCGCCCCCTCTTCCCCATCCTAGAGTGGCATTGTCGAGAACTTTCGACCCACCACATAGAAGTCTTCCCTAGTAATAAGCATTTTAAAGGCTCGACGGTAACTGAATTTGGTGCCCCAAGCGCTAGGGTTTCTCGTGCCTCCCGTTGGTTCGTCAGACGAGGAGTATGGACTGACGAAGCTTGACCAAATGATTCAAGATGAGTTCTTTGATTCGTCGAATTCGGAATAAGAAGTGGACATGATTATGCTCATGAGCTTGCAAGAGGAAATGGACTGGTAAGTGGAGCATATTCTCAACTTCAAGGGCTCAATCAAAGGGAGAAGAGTGATCAACCAGGATAGGGTGTCCGGAGCAAAGTTGCTACACAAGGACTACTTTGCTCCCAAACCTACTTTCCCGGATGATCCATGGTTTCGTCACCGTTTTCGCATGCGGAAACCATTGTTTTTGCGCATTGTGGAGGCACACGACGACTACTTCAAGCTCACAAGGGATTGTTGCTGTTGGGGAACGTAGTAATTTCAAAAAAATTCCTACGCACACGCAAGATCATGGTGATGCACAGCAACGAGAGGGGAGAGTGTTGTCTACGTACCCTCGTAGACCGGAAGCGGAAGCGTTATAACAACGCGGATGATGTAGTCGTACGTCTTCACGGCCCGACCGATCAAGCACCGAAACTACGGCACCTCTGAGTTTTTTGCACACGTTCAGCTCGATGACGATCCCCGGACTCCGATCCAGCAAAGTGTCGGGGATGAGTTCCGTTAGCACGACGGCGTGGTGACGATCTTGATGTTCTACTGTCGCAGGGCTTCGCCTAAGCACCGCTACAATATTATCGAGGATTATGGTTGAGGGGGGCACCGCACACGGCTAAGAGATCAATGATCAATTGTTGTGTCTCTGGGGTGCCCCCCTGCCCCCGTATATAAAGGAGTGGAGGAGGGGGACGGCCAAGGAGGGTGGCGCGCCCAAGGGGGGAGTCCAACTCCCACCGGGAGTAGGACTCCCCTTTTCCTATTAGGAGTAGGAGAGGGAAGGAAGAGGAAGGAGGGAGAAAGGAAAGGGGGGCCGGCCCCCTTCCCAATTCGGATTGGGCTTGGGGGGGCGCCCCCTCCCTTGTTCCTTTCCCCTCCTTTCCACTAAGGCCCAATAAGGCCCATATACCTCCCGGGGGTTCCGATAACCTCCCAGTGATCCGGTATTGTCCCAATCTTACCTGGAACCTTTTCGGTGTCCAAATATAGTCGTCCAATATATCGATCTTTATGTCTCGACCATTTCGAGACTCCTCGTCAAGTCCGTGATCACATCCGGGACTCCGAACAACCTTCGGTACATCAAAATATATAAACTCATAATGAAACTGTCATCGTAACGTTAAGCGTGCGGACCCTACGGGTTCGAGAACAATGTAGACATGACCGAGACACGTCTCCGGTCAATAACCAATAGTGGAACCTGGATGCTCATATTGGCTCCTACATATTCTACGAAGATCTTTATCGGTCAGACCGCATAACAACATACGTTGTTCCCTTTGTCATCGGTATGTTACTTGCCCGAGATTTGATCGTCGGTATCTCAATACCTAGTTCAATCTCGTTACCGGCAAGTCTCTTTACTCGTTCCATAATACATCATCTTGCAACTAACTTATTAGTTGCATTGCTTGCAAGGCTTAAGTGATGTGTATTACCGAGAGGGCCCAGAGATACCTCTCCGACAATCGGAGCGACAAATCCTAATCTCGAAATACGCCAACCCAACATGTACCTTTGGAGACACCTGTAGAGCACCTTTATAATCACCCAGTTACGTTGTGACGTTTGGTAGCACACAAAGTGTTCCTCCGGTAAACAGGAGTTGCATAATCTCATAGTCATAGGAACATGTATAAGTCATGAAGAAAGCAATAGCAACATACTAAATGATCGGGTGCTAAGCTAATGGAATGGGTCATGTCAATCACATCATTCTCCTAATGATGTGATCCCGTTAATCAAATGACAACTCATGTCTATGGTTAGGAAACATAACGATCTTCGATTAACGAGCTAGTCAAGTAGAGGCATACTAGTGACACTTTGTTTGTCTATGTATTCACACAAATATTACGTTTCCGGTTAATACAATTCTAGCATGAATAATAAACATTTATCATGATATAAGGAAATAAATAATAACTTTATTATTGCCTCTAGGGCATATTTCCTTTAGTCTCCCACTTGCCCTAGAGTCAATAATCTAGATTACATAGTAATGATTCTAACACCCATGGAGCCTTGGTGCTGATCATGTTTTGCTCGTGGAAGTGGCATAGTCAATGGGTCTGCTACATTCAGATCCGTATGTATCTTGCAAATCTCTATGTCTCCCACCTGGACTAGATCCTGGATGGAATTGAAGCCTCTCTTGATGTGCTTGGTTCTCTTGTAAAATCTGGATTCCTTTGCCAAGGCAATTGCACCAGTATTGTCACAAAAGATTTTCATTGGACCCGATGCACTAGGTATGACACCTAGATCGGATATGAACTCCTTCATCCAGACTCCTTCGTTTGCTGCTTCCGAAGCAGCTATGTACTTCGCTTCACATGTAGATCCCGCCACAACGCTTTGTTTAGAACTGCACCAACTGACAGCTCCACCGTTTAATGTAAATACGTATCCGGTTTGCGATTTAGAATCATCCAGATCAGTGTCAAAGCTTGCATCAACGTAACCATTTATGATGAGCTCTTTGTCACCTGCATATATGAGAAACATATCCTTAGCCCTTTTCAGGTATTTCAGGATGTTCTTGACCGTTGTTCAGTGATCCACTCCTGGATTACTTTGGTACCTCCCTGCTAGACTTATAGCAAGGCACACATCAGGTCTGGTACACAGCATTGCATACATGATAGAGCCTATGGCTGAAGCATAGGGAACATCTTTCATTTTCTCTCTATCTTCTGCAGTGGTTGGGCATTGAGTCTTACTCAACTTCACACCTTGTAACACAGGCAAGAATCCTTTCTTTGCTTGATCCATTTTGAACTTCTTCAAAACTTTGTCAAGGTATGTTTTTTGTGAAAGTCCAATTAAGCGTCTTGATCTATCTCTATAGATCTTAATTCCCAATATGTAAGCAGCTTCACCGAGGTCTTTCATTGAAAAACTCTTATTCAAGTATCACTTTATGCTATCCAGAAATTCTATATCATTTCCGATTAGCAATATGTCATCCACATATAATATCAGAAATGCTACAGAGCTCCCACTCACTTTCTTGTAAATACAGGCTTCTCCAAAATTCTGTACAAAACCAAATGCTTTGATCACACTATCAAAGCGTTTATTCCAACTCCGAGATGCTTGCACCAGTCCATAAATGGATCGCTGGAGCTTGCACACTTTGTTAGCTCCTTTTGGATCGACAAAACCTTCCAGCTGCATCATATACAACTCTTCTTCCAGAAATCCATTCAGGAATGTAGTTTTGACATCCATCTGCCAAATTTCATAATCATAAAATGCGGTAATTGCTAATATGATTCGGACAGACTTAAGCATCGCTACGGGTGAGAAGGTCTCATCGTAGTCAATTCCTTGAACTTGTCGAAAACCTTTTGCGACAAGTCGAGCTTTGTAGACAATAACATTACCGTCAGCGCCAGTCTTCTTCTTGAAGATCCATTTATTTTCAATTGCTTGCCGATCATTGGGCAAGTCAACCAAAGTCCACACTTTGTTCTCATACATGGATCACATCTCAGATTTCATGGCTTCAAGCCATTTTGCGGAATCTGGGCTCACCATTGCTTCTTCATAGTTCGTAGGTTCATCATGATCTAGTAGCATGACTTCCAGAACAGGATTACCGTACCACTCTGGCGCGGATCTTACTCTGGTTGATCTACGAGGTCCAGTAGTAACTTGTTCTGAAGTTTCATGATCATCATCATTAGCTTCCTCACTAATTGGTGTAGGTGTCACAGAAACCGGTTTCTGTGATGTACTACTTTCCAATAAGGGAGCAGGTACAGTTACCTCATCAAGTTCTACTTTCCTCCCACTCACTTCTTTCGAGAGAAACTCCTTCTCTAGAAAGGATCCATTCTTAGCAACAAATGTCTTGCCTTCGGATCTGTGATAGAAGGAGTACCCAACAGTCTCCTTCGGGTATCCTATGAAGACATATTTCTCCGATTTGGGTTCGAGCTTATCAGGTTGAAGCTTTTTCACATAAGCATCGTAGCCCCAAACTTTCAGAAACGACAACTTTGGTTTCTTGCCAAACCATAGTTCATAAGGCGTCGTCTCAACGGATTTTGATGGTGCCCTATTTAACGTGAATGCGGCCGTCTCTAAAGCATAACCCCAAAACGATAGCGGTAAATCTGTAAGAGACATCATAGATCCCACCATATCAAGTAAAGTACGATTACGACGTTCGGACACACCATTACACTGTGGTGTTCTGGGTGGCGTGAGTTGCGAAACTATTCTGCATTGTTTCAAATGTAAACCAAACTCGTAACTCAAATATTCTCCTCCACGATCAGATCGTAGAAACTTTATTTTCTTGTTACGATGATTTTCAACTTCACTCTGAAATTCTTTAAACTTTTCAAATGTTTCAGACTTATGTTTCATTAAGTAGATATACCCATATCTGCTTAAATCATCTGTGAAGGTGAGAAAATAACGATATCCACCACGAGCTTCAACATTCATTGTACCACATGCATCTGTATGTATGATTTCCAACAAATCTGTTGCTCTCTCCATAGTACCGGAGAATGGCTTTTTAGTCATCTTGCCCATGAGGTACGGTTCGCAAGTACCAAGTGATTCATAATCAAGTGGTTCCAAAAGTCCATCAGTATGGAGTTTCTTCATGCGCTTTACACCGATATGACCTAAACGGCAACGCCACAAATAAGTTGCACTATCATTATCAACTCTGCATCTTTTGGCTTCAACATTATGAATATGTATATCACTACTATCGAGATTCGTCAAAAATAGACCACTCTTCAAGGGTGCATGACCATAAAAGATATTACTCATATAAATAGAACAACCATTATTCTCTGATTTAAATGAATAACCGTCTCGCATCAAACAAGATCCAGATATAATGTTCATGCTCAACGCTGGCACCAAATAACAATTATTTAGGTCTAATACTAATCCCGATGGTAGATGTAGAGGTAGCGTGCCGACCGCGATCACATTGACTTTGGAACCATTTCCCACGCGCATCGTCACCTCATCCTTTGCCAGTGTTCGCTTAATCCGTAGTCCCTGTTTTGAGTTGCAAATATTAGCAACAGAACCAGTATCAAATACCTAGGTGCTACTGCGAGCTCTAGTAAGGTACACATCAATAACATGTATATCACATATACCTTTGTTCACCTTGCCATCCTTCTTATCCGCCAAATACTTGGGGCAGTTCCGCTTCCAGTGACCAGTCTGCTTGCAGTAGAAGCACTCAGTTTCAGGCTTAGGTCCAGACTTGGGTTTCTTCTCCTGAGCAGCAACTTGCTTGCCATTCTTCTTGAAGTTCCCCTTCTTCTTCCCTTTGCCCTTTTTCTTGAAACTAGTGGTCTTGTTGACCATCAACACTTGATGCTCCTTCTTTATTTCTACCTCCGCAGCTTTTAGCATTGCGAAGAGCTCGGGAATTGTCTTATCCATCCCTTGCATATTATAGTTCATCACGAAGCTCTTGTAGCTAGGTGGAAGTGATTGGAGAATTCTGTCAATGACGCAATCCGAAAGATTAACTCCCAGTTGAATCAAGTGATTATTACACCCAGACATTTTGAGTATATGCTCACTGACAGAACTGTTCTCCTCCATCTTGCAGCTATAGAACTTATTAGAGACTTCATATCTCTCAATCCGGGCATTTGCTTGAAATATTAGCTTCAACTCCTGGAACATCTCATATGCTCCATGACGTTCAAAACGTCGTTAAAGACCCAGTTCTAAGCCGTAAAGCATGGCACACTGAACTATCGAGTAGTCATCAGCTTTGCTCTGCCAGACGTTCTTAATGTCGTCAGTTGCATTAGCAGCAGGCCTGGCACCCAGCGGTGCTTCCAGGACGTAATTCTTCTGTGCAGCAATGAGGATAATCCTAAAGTTACGGACCCAGTCCATATAATTGCTACCATCACCTTTCAACTTTGCTTTCTCAAGGAACGCATTAAAATTCAACGGAACAACAGCACGGGCCATCTATCTACAATCAAACATAAACAAGGAAGATACTATCAGGTACTAAGTTCATGATAAATTTAAGTTCAATTAATCATATTACTTAAGAACTCCCACTTAGAAAGACATCCCTCTAATCTTCTAAGTGATCACGTGATCCAAATCAACTAAACCATAACCGATCATCATGTGAAATGGAGTAGTTTTCAATGGTGAACATCACTATGTTGATCATATCTACTATATGATTCACGCTCGACCTTTCGTTCTCAGTGTTCCGAGGCCATATCTGCATATGCTAGGCTCGTCAAGTTTAACCTGAGTATTCTGCGTGTGCAAAACTGGCTTGCACCCGTTGTAGATGGACGTAGAGCTTATCACACTCGATCATCACGTGGTGTCTGGGCACGACGAACTTTGGCAACGGTTCATACTCAGGGAGAACACTTTTATCTTGAAATTTAGTGAGAGATCATATTATAATGCTACCGTCAATCAAAGCAAGATAAGATGCAAAAAAGATAAACATCACATGCAATCAATATAAGTGATATGATATGGCCATCATCATCTTGTGCTTGTGATCTTCATCTCGGAAGCATCGTCATGATCACCATCGTCACCGGCGCGACACCTTGATCTCCATCGTAGCATCGTGTCGTCTCGCCAATCTTATGCTTCTACGACTATCGCTACCGCTTAGTGATAAAGTAAAGCATTACAGGGCGATTGCATTGCATACAATAAAGCGACAACCATATGGCTCCTGCCAGTTGCCGATAACTTGGTTACAAAACATGATCATCTCATACAATAAAATTTAGCATCATGCCTTGACCATATCACATCACAACATGCCCTGCAAAAACAAGTTAGACGTCCTCTACTTTGTTTGTTGCAAGTTTTACGTGGCTGCTACAGGCTTAGCAAGAACCAATCTTACCTACGCATCAAAAACCACAACGATAGTTTGTCAAGTTGGTGTTGTTTTGACCTTCGCAAGGACCGGGCGTAGCCACACTCGGTTCAACTAAAATTGGAGAAACTGACACCCGCCAGCCACCTGTGTGCAAAGCACGTCGGTAGAACCAGTCTCGCGTAAGCGTACGCGTAATGTCGGTCCGGGCCGCTTCATCCAACAATATCGCCGAACCAAAGTATGACATGCTGGTAAGCAGTATGACTTATATCGCCCACAACTCACTTGTGTTCTACTCGTGCATATAACATCAACACATAAAACCTAGGCTCGGATGCCACTGTTGGGGAACGTAGTAATTTCAAAAAAATTCCTACGCACATGCAAGATCATGGTGATGCACAGCAACGAGAGGGGAGAGTGTTGTCTACGTACCCTCGTAGACCGGAAGCGGAAGCGTTATAACAACGCGGTTGATGTAGTCGTACGTCTTCACGACCCGACCGATCAAGCACCGAAACTATGGCACCTTCGAGTTTTTTGCACACGTTCAGCTCGATGACGATCCCCGGACTCCGATCCAGCAAAGTGTCGGGGATGAGTTCCGTCAGCACGACGGCGTGGTGACGATCTTGATGGTCTACCGTCGCAGGGCTTCGCCTAAGCACCGCTACAATATTATCGAGGATTATGGTGGAGGGGGGCACCGCACACGGCTAAGAGATCAATGATCAATTGTTGTGTCTCTGGGGTGCCCCCTGCCCCCGTATATAAAGGAGTGGAGGAGGGGCCGGCCAAGGAGGGTGGCGCGCCCAAGGGGGGAGTCCAACTCCCACCGGGAGTAGGACTCCCCTTTTTCCTATTAGGAGTAGGAGAGGGGAGGAAGAGGAAGGAGGGAGGAAGGAAGGAAAGGGGGGGCGGCCCCCTTCCCAATTCGGATTGGGCTTGGGGGGCGCCCCCTCCCTTGCTCCTTTCCCCTCCTTTCCACTAAGGCCCAATAAGGCCCATATACCTCCCGGGGGGTTCCGATAACCTCCCAGTGATCCGGTATTGTCCCAATCTTACCCGGAACCTTTCCGGTGTCCAAATATAGTCGTCCAATATATCGATCTTTATGTCTCGACCATTTCGAGACTCCTCGTCAAGTCCGTGATCACATCCGGGACTCCGAACAACCTTCGGTACATCAAAATATATAAGCTCATAATGAAACTGTCATCGTAATGTTAAGCGTGCGGACCCTACGGGTTCGAGAACAATGTAGACATGACCGAGACACGTCTCCGGTCAATAACCAATAGCGGAACCTGGATGCTCATATTGGCTCCTACATATTCTACGAAGATCTTTATCGGTCAGACCGCATAACAACATATGTTGTTCCCTTTGTCATCGGTATGTTACTTGCCCGAGATTCGATCGTCGGTATCTCAATACCTAGTTCAATCTCGTTACCGGCAAGTCTCTTTACTCGTTTTGTAATACATCATCTTGCAACTAACTTATTAGTTGCATTGCTTGCAAGGCTTAAGTGATGTGTATTACCAAGAGGGCCCAGAGATACCTCTCCGACAATCGGAGCGACAAATCCTAATCTCGAAATACGCCAACCCAACATGTACCTTTGGAGACACCTGTAGAGCACCTTTATAATCACCCAGTTACGTTATGACGTTTGGTAGCACACAAAGTGTTCCTCCGGTAAACGGGAGTTGCATAATCTCATAGTCATAGGAACATGTATAAGTCATGAAGAAAGCAATAGCAACATACTAAACGGTTGGGTGCTAAGCTAATGGAATGGGTCATGTCAATCACATCATTCTCCTAATGATGTGATCCTGTTAATCAAATGACAACTCATGTCTATGGTTAGGAAACATAACCATCTTCGATTAACGAGCTAGTCAAGTAGAGGCATACTAGTGACACTTTGTTTGTCTATGTATTCACACAAGTATTGCGTTTCCGGTTAATACAATTCTAGCATGAATAATAAACATTTATCATGATATAAGGAAATAAATAATAACTTTATTATTGCCTCTAGGGCATATTTCCTTTAGTTGCGGCCAACTCTCTTTCTCGGCCAAGTAGAAGTGCACGGCTACTCTGAGGATGCTTGCACTTGGTACTGCTGCAGATGTCGTTGGTGAGATGGTCAGGATGGGGGAGAGCACATGCTTGAAGACTGCTGTCAAGTTTGCTCGCGTTGTGGTGAAGGTGTTTGGACCTGAGTATCTCAGAAAACCAAATGCGAGGACACGAAGAAGTTGTTGGCTATTGGAGAGGCAAGGGGGTTTTCAGGAATGTTCGGATCAATTGATTGCATGATTGGCAATGGAAGAACCGCCCCAAAGGTTTACGGGGAATGTATCAAGGTCACACCAGAGAGGCCACCATCATACTAGAAGCAATGGCATCACATGACTTATGGATTTGGCATCTTTCTTTGGAATGTCGGGTTCTCACAACAAAATCAACGTGCTTCAACGATCTCCGGTGTTCAGGGGACTTTGCAATGGGGAATCACCGTCGTGCAACTACACCATCAACGACCGAGAGTACAACATGGGATACTATCTTGCCGATGGTATTTATCCTCAGTGGTCGGCGTTTGTGAAGACCATACCCAAACCGCATGGCAATGAACAGAGCCACTTTACAACAATGCAGGAAGCGACTAGGAAGGATGTGGAGAGGGCATTTGGTGTGCTTTAGGCTGGTTGGGGAATTGTGCAGAGCGATGCAATGATGTGGGAATCAGATACTTTGTGGCAGCTGATGACATGTTGTGTTACTCTGCACTATATGATTGTCGAGGATGATGGTGATGTTGTAGCCCAAACACATGATCTCGAAGCACCTGGAGAACAAGTTGAAATCCCGGAAGATCAAGATGCGGCTCAGCTTATGAACTTTCTGCATATGCATCAGAATCTTCGAGATCAGCAGGTACACACGCAGCTACTCAATGATCTTGTGGAGCACATGTGGACCCACAATGGCAACCAAGGAGCCAATGATTGTGTTTGACACTTAAAATAAATTTTATATAAACATTATCTATGCTTTGTACCAACATTTGCTATTTACGTGCGAATTGGCTTGTATGATCGACGTGCATGTATTTACATGGATTTGAGAGTCCGGATTTGAGATATGTGGATGCCGGGACAAGAATATGATGGCCCGTCAGGATACACCCGTGAACGTGCCTGGGCGTGTACACGGATATATAGGGGCCGGATTTGTCAAGTCCGGCTGTAGATGCTCTTATAGGTAAACTAATTGTGGGAGAGTGAGACTTTGTGTAACCGTGTCATTTGTAACACCTAAAGGATGAGGCAAATCTCCCTCTCATTTGGATCCATGCATGTATGTCTACTTGCACTGTTGAACGATCTGTTCTTTCTGGGTTCCAGGGTTCCAGCTCTCCACGCTCAGAGTCACACGTTCCCCATTTGCTCGTGGTCCTCTCTCTCCGCCAAAGATCTTTTCTGCTCTACCCCTAAAAAAAAAGATATTTTCTGCTCCTCTCTCGCCGTGCGGCACCGCCATTCCAAGGGGACGAAAGGCTTCCACCTGCGCTCCTAGATTTGTTATTAAAAGCCAACCAACGGGGAACCGAGAGTAAATCTTTGCATCAATCGCCACCCCAGACTAGAACGAAAGGCAGAAACAATTTCGCATGGCCGTGACTGTAACCGTACTACTAGTGTCTAATCGCTATTTGAAATATATACGAGTATAAACGGGAGACACCTTCCACAAAAATATAATCAGCTCCCGGACGAAAAGGAAAGGCTGGCCGCTACGGCCAAGCAGCTGGAGACAAACGAGCCATACGCAACAATTCAATCATTCACGGGGAGCCTCCTCTCCTGTCCTGGGGAAGTGAAAAGAAACCATTCGTTCGGTGGAACCCATCATCCTGCAGTCCCCGGCCCGGCCCCTTGGGTGAAAGTGAAAAGGAAGTCGTTTCCACGCAAGAGAAGCCTCAAGCAACTGATCATTGACCAACACGCACTGCCGCTGGTATCCAGCTATAACCATCCGTGGCGTGAAAAGCGAACTGTTGCACTTGCACATGAACAGCACTTGGTAATCCTTTCCTTGTGCTTCGTCCATGGTTCCACCTTAGCATCCTTGTGCGGTTAGCTCTTTCGGTTCAGTTTCACCAGGATCCGATCGTTCATCAGGATCTCGTGCGATCCGGAGATATGCAGGCGAGCTGAGCATGAATGGCAAAGTCACAGCTACACAAGGATCGGCGTCGACGTCAGGTAAGCCGGACAAGGACAACCGTCTCTAACCGAAACTCTCAACAGAAACTGCGATCAGCCAGCCAGAACAGCGAGCCGCGGTGCGAGTCCTTGCCAAGACGAGAGAACGGCCGGGTCGTTGCTCCGTGAGATCACCAGAGTACCGTAGAATCGCCGTGCAGCCACCGGCCGTCGCCTAAGATCGGCACCAGCCCGCCGCAAGACCAGACCGGCGCCGCCGTTTTCTGGGTTGTTACATTCTGGAATGTTCCACGTGTGAAAGATGACTGGACGGTGTTGGGTAAACTGCTACTCGTACTTAGGCTGCTGCTAATGGACGGTGTTCATTTAGCCTAGATACCTTGAACCAATAGCACCGGCTGTCTGGTGTGCCGATGCTGATGCATCTGGTCAATGGCAACAGCACCACGGGTGTCTCCAGTGGAAGAATCTCGCGGCTACAGTCTAATGCTCCTTTTTTTTTGCGGCTACAGTATAATGCAATAAGGCAGGAAGAGGTTACGATTCAAAAGTAGGAAAGACATCACGTAATCTAACCTAAGTAGACCGATAACAACGGGTAGATCAGCCAAGTGGCAAGCACAAAAGCATTGCACCGGTGAGTGCAGTGAGAAGAAGCTTTTCTTCAGACTCATTTTAATTAATGAATTAAATAAAACTTTGTGCGGCCGGTGTGGATCAAGGCAAGAGCTAATTGACAATGGAGATGTCGGAGATCTTTCGAATGATCATGGATCTGCGATAATGACCGTCCACTTGTGCGGACCCCCCAGCCTCCCCAACAAGGTAATCTGCAACAATAAAGGATAACACAAATAACGTATACATATTCGCTAGATCCTGGAATGGCTCTGGCCGCCGGGGGCCAAGGTGATGGAGGTAGTACCAGACTGGAGAGGGACAGGGCACCATTGTGGCATTGTGTCACTTGTTGAAATGAGACGGGAATCGATGCCGCGGATTTTTTGGCAAATAATAAAATGCACTTCGGGTTCGAGAGGGGCGCCTGTATGTGTGGCCCGTGATGCTGTTGCGTGGCCGTACGACATGGAGGAGGGAGGGTAGGGTAGGGTACGGGGCAGGGCCAGGCAGGAAGAGGCCGGACCGAGTGAAGGGCCCGGATAAGAAAACAGCTCGGACGATTGGGTGTATTGGTGGGGCTGGGTCCCATCTGTCCGCGACCCTTTGCCAGAACATTTTGAATGGTTTTCGATGCGTCGCCGAGTGTAGCCAAAAGCTGACAGATGAGATATTCGTTGGGGATAGATTTTCTTTACAAGGGGATTCGTCGAGACATATGGGTCCGTACCAGTGGTGAAGGAGGCAGCCTGGCGTTGTCGGCCAGTCAATTCCTTATTTGACTAGGCCCTTCAAGTGTCCTGGGGCTTTTTGGCGAAAAATACTTTCCAGGTATGGTTTCTGTCTCCAACCCCACTCTCCAGGCACTCTTGAAATGCAACCCTCGACAACAAACGATTCATCATGGCAGACGCAGCACAAACATAAAAACAGACACGATTCGAAAAGAGCGTCCGTATATGTACAAGGCCCAGATGGCCAAACAACCATACTCTACTACTCCCTCCCGTCCATACTAAATTGTCGCTGATTTAGTACATGTATCTACAACTACTTCTAGCTTTGACGAGTTTGCTCAAAAATATTTAGCGAGTTTCAGCTGGCTAATACAGTGTAATAAGCCACATACAACAACAGATATGCTGCAAGGGAAGAAATAAAGAACGACAGGTATGCATGGCTGCCCTAAGATCTGCAGGTGCGGTATACCTCACCGCGCATCACATCAACTGGCCCATGATCATGTGCATAGCGATCCGGGCCAAGATACGCGCCAGTCTTCTCCAGGAGGGCCAAGGCCTCCTCCCTGCCGTGCTTTGAGGAGTAAAGGTTCAAGTATTCAATGTCCTACGTTACAAAATCATCAAGAAACAAGTGTTAGCTGCTGTAAGTTTCAGACAGCTCATAGTTATCTACTCGAAATCGGTGAAAGGCTGGAAGAATTCATTTGGTTATGTAACCAATCTAGCCAAAAGTTGTGCCCTTGAAAAACAAAAGGCAAGGTGAACTGGTGAAATAGGACAAAAATGAACTACTCCCTCCGTTCCAAATATAAGATGTTTTGGATATTTCAATATGGACTACCTACCGACTGAAACGAGTGAACAAACACACTAAAATGTGTCTATATACATCCGAATCAGAAAAAGTTAAAAAAATCTTATAATAGTGAATGGCGGGAGTAGCATTTTCAAAAAACAAAAACAGAAAGTATCACCTGCATGCCACTGAGAATGCGTTCAAGCCTGAGGGACGCAACTGGTTCCTTTGACGAAGAAAACACCTCGCCAGGGTAAAACAGAACCCCGTCGCCTGGAGGAAGGCCGCGTCGGAAACAGATCTGCAGCCACACATGACACAAGTTTGAGAATAAGATTAAACATAATATACCAAGTAAACAAAAACAGTCTACATTTGAAATGCAAAATAAACATTGAAGTCGGAATAACGATGTCAGATACCTGAATTAACAGGAAATGGTATATTTAAAGCACTAAATCATGTAACAATACAGATGCTGAAAGTTCAGCTTAAGATTAAATGAAGGGAGTATAACATAAGACAATCTCAAACCAAGAATATCATCCACAGATACACTAAAATAAGAGTTACTAGATACATCTCTATTAGACTTCTAGTCTTAATTTAGTAAGAAAACTATCTTATCACTTTCTTACACATTTATACTCCCTCCGTAAAGAAATATAAGAGTGTTTAGATTACTACTTTAATGATCTAAACACTCTTATATTTCATTACAGAGGGAGTACTTGTTACTCAATAGCAAACATGCTGTATGCATATAAGTTCAACATTCAAACCCATGTACAGGTAATATTTCTTGAAAATACCATAAAATTTTAAAATACGAGCACCAAATACAATAAATTTTAATTATTCCGAATGAAGTTCATAGATGGGAACATAAAATGGGACAGTGCTGAAGATATATGCAACTAATCACAATCATATTTCATGCAAGTCAACTACCTCCATGTCTACCAACAAAAAATGAATGTGAACTTGAAACTTCCATGAGCAAACAAGCATCCTAAATCATGTTTTCTTGCTTACAATGCAACACAAACATTTTTTTTAACCTATAACATGCCAGGCATATCCCCTTTTCATTTCTCCCAACACAAAATGAATCTAATGGAACTTTTGAAGAGATATTTGATGGGTTAGGAACAACCTCCAAAAAGTACTTGGAATTTTTGTCAATTGGTGCTTGAACAAGGGTTTGGTACTTGAACCAGGGGATTTTTCAAACTTACACCCCACATGTCACCGCGAACAAAACTAGCAGGCAAAAAATGATCACACCCTTCATAGGTTAATGTCACCTCACTGTATCAAGAGGTTTTCCAATGTATAGCATACCTCGGCACTTGGAATCATAGCCTTCTCGTAGCAGTTGGTACCCCAGTAAAGAAATCCTGTGCCACCCTCCTTCCATGCTCTCCACATCACTGCCCGATGCTGAGTTCCGCGCATCCCAAGGTGCCAATTTGGTTGAGGATCAGAAGGCCCCATACAAACATATGTCCACCACTCCTAGATACGATTAAGATGGTTTCATCAAGATAAAGGTCACGAACTTAAAAACCAGAGAGATTCATATACTTGCATATCTGAGAGAAAAAATCATAAATAATAAAACCACTCTATAAGTCTATATGAGAGAGCCATAGAAAATGCCATTGACCAAGACATCTTTTTAAGGTACTCCCTCCGTCCGGAAATACTTGTCTTAGAAATGGTTGTATCTAGACTTATTTTACTTATAGATACATCCATTTTCAACCATTTCTAAGACAAGTATTTCCGGACGGAGGGAGTAGTTGACTATGAAACTTGAGGTGGTTCGTAATTAAAACAGTAGGCTTCATGCCGATTGGTGATCAAACAGCCTAAAATACAGATGCCAATAGTACTCAACCATATCATCAAACTTGTATAGAAAGGTCTGAACCTCTGACTGCACTGGCAACACACAAGAAATTCTTCACTGCATCATTGAGAAGAGAGGGATTTGACAAAAGAACCCAACATTAGTTGAGCTATTTCAATTTTTGGCCTCAGAGCACCACCAGTGCTGCCACTTGTGAGGATGGTGCGGCCCCACCGAAGCGTCCCGAAATTGAGATTTTGGCAGTGCTACTGAAAATCCTCCATCATCTGATTTTGTCGTGTGTGCGACGGTGGGCTAGTGTTGCTGCTGTTGGGATCGAGGCAAGTGGAGGAGACAACATATGATGACTTTGACATGGTGGTGCTTCTCGGGCAGCCGGTCTCGAGCTCCGGGGTGAAAACCTTAGGTCTGACCCTACTTGGTTATACCTGGCAATGGCAGTGTTTTTACGCCGTTACCATGTTGCCATGTTGATGGAATTGCTTGGAGTTTGCTCGGACGTGAACTTCAGGGTGAAAACCCATGATTTGGCTTCGAGGGTTGGATCCGGCGATGGCGGCACTTGTGCGTCGTTCCCTTCTTGAAGGCATCACTTTTGAAGAACCTTTCTCATTGTCCTTGTGTTGTCAAGAGATAGTCGGTGTCAATGGTCTTGTTGTAAATAGTCAAATCGCTGTTTGATCGTTTTTTCTTTTCTTTTTCTTCCTCCGCCAAGGCAGAGCTTCAGTCATGTAGGACTTTGCTTTCTGCCGGCGTGAGTTTTTTTTTTGTGTGTGTTGGTGGTGGTTGTGTGCATCCTAGCTATGCAGAGGCCGGGTGTTGCTCATTGTGTTTGTATCCGCTTGATGCTTCATTATGAGTCAATAAAAACATTATCGAAAAAAATACATTGAGTCTATAGCATCAGACAAATTAATGAACGAGAACTAAGAATAGCAGAAGGATGGTACACAGGAATGTATGCAAATGCAGTTACTGGGCTCACATTGTCCATAGAAACACTACTCGTAAAAGAAAATGTTAAGGAATGTACACGCCATATTTTCATAAAGTTTATATGACTCATAAACATTTTTTTATACTTTATGAAAATATGGCATAAACCCACGCAAGCTGACATACTGTCACCCAACAACTTTAATTATACTTCTGATGAAATATACCAATAGATCAGAACAATGTTGTCAGAAGACAATGCTGTAACTTCATGAGACCCTTAAGCATGGAACACGCTTCCTAGAATTTGAAGTAGAATATCAAAGCATTAAAAATAATGTCTTTTTAAGATAACGTAAGGATCATCCTCCTGGCTGTAAACTTGTAAAGAAACTGTAAAAGGAAAATGGCACAAATGAAACGAAATAGAAACACAGAAACTGTAATTACTTCACCAAGGTCAGGTCGTAGTTCAGCAATAATATCCTTCACTAAGTCCTCTCTTGTGCCAAGAACCCATTCGCTGTATAAGAAAAAAAATAAGTGATGGAAATGGTTCTTCAGTCCTGTAGGTATGCATTTTGTTAGCAAGTCCAAAATTGAACAATGCATGACACTTCCGTTAGTTCGCACCAAGCCACCAATACTTATACTGGAGTAACTATCACATATCTCACACATCCTCAACATGTACAAGCGCTCTCAGTTTCATCAAATTGTCAATCCCATGTCAGTACAAAATTTATCTCAAACAGGGCATTGATAACTTCATATTGTTTGGTCCACTTTTGTTAACATAACTACCACTAACTTTCTAAACCCTGTGCACTCCACAAATAGCATAGGCTCGGGATTGGTATGAAAAGACAATTCAAGATATAGATAACCAAATAACACTTTAATGTTCTGAACCTTACACATTTTGTGTTTAACCAAACATCGTGAATCGATTATTGTCAAATATTGTCATATATATAGCTGGAAAAGCAAGTCCATGTCATGCCAAACCAGTATGACATCAGATGCTCCAGTTTTTGCAGACTAGCAATCCAGAATGAACACACAAGTGCCCAACAATGCATACCTAGTGCAAAAGATTTGTGTATGCGGACGTAGAACATTTGGAACTTTCGCAAAAGCCTCAAACGTAGAAGGAGCCAGTTCAGAACCACTTGGACCTACATTAGCCATTCAAATTGTAAGAAGAAATGACGTAGAGTATATGCTAAAGAAACTTAAGGTTTCCCAAGTACCAACTTCCATATAGTCATTATCTACCGGGTTTTTATCATTTATGACACTGGTTGTGTTTCACTACTCAGTTTTGCCACCAGAAATTTCAACTGCTCAAAAATGCCATCGCGTCATTAGGCGCATGCTCAAAAATGCCACTTGACACCATGATTGTCAGCTCAAATCTCGTTTGCCATGTCATAATGACCAAAATACCTATAGACCAACATGTCAGCTCTCCCTCTATCTCACTACAATAAAGTGTGGGTCCCACTTGATCCCAACAGCATTCTTATTTTCTCTAAAATTATTCGCTTGCTTACTCCTAACAAGTGGGGTCCACACTTATCATTGTGAGATAGAGCTGACATGTGGTTATAGGGGTATTTTTGTAATATAACATGGTCAACGAGTTTGACCTGAGAATAACGATGTCTAATGGCATTTCTCAGCAAACATCTAATGAAACGATGGCATTTTTGAGAAAACATCTCATGGAATGATGACATTTTTGAGCAGTTGAAATTTCTAATGGCAAAACTGAGTAGTGAAAAACAACCAGTGGCATAAATGATAAAACCTAATACCAGGCTGGGTAACAGAAATATTTTACCTCATGAGTCGCAAGCAAGTAATCAGATGTTCATTTAAGAAAACATATACAAAGCAAGCACAGTAGCTTAGCAATAAACAAAATAAATAAATAATTCTATGGTACATCAAATCTCAACAGTGATTAAACTAGTTTGAACTTGGAACATCTCAAAGTTCAAGATGGCACCCAAGAGAATTGTAATTATTCAACCCCATGTTTGATTCATTTTGCCACAAACTTCCAGTTTCACCTCCCTTCTTTGCTTCAGTTTGTTTCTCTACATTCCCCCATCATATTGAACACTAAACAATATACAGCAGTACTTTATTACCGAATTGTTTTCTAGCATGTTTGCTAAGCTGATTAAGTAACTTAGACTATATATCTACCTCAGTACAATGATCTCTTAATAGTATCAACACAAATACATACATATTCATTTCGGATCCAAATTAGTAGTGTTTTTTAAACAAGTGTACATCACAAGAAGAGCTTTACGTTTTGTCGTATATGAGTCCAAGTATGGAAGTATACTGACCAGCATAATAAGTTGTTAAAATACGCACATCGGGTGTGTATGTCCTTAACTCGTTAGAGATGTTGCGAATCACTTCGTACTGCTCCATATTCAATGGCTGAAAAAAACAAGAACAAATTGTAAGATGATGATATGTATCTCTTTTCGATGAAAAGAACAGGTGGGCCATATACATGAGTTGATGTGGTTTGACGCATCAGCATAGAGTTCAACTGGTTTGGCACTTAAGCACTTAAGCACATGCATAGCACCTGAGTGTATAGGTGCAATAGTGCAAACCATTTTAGTTTCAGCACCAGATTAAAATGGACCCACAAGAACGAGATGCTTCATGAATTATTGCATGACCCTTCACAATTTTAATGTTAAACTCAAGCGAGTTAGAGGAAATAAATGTAGAAGTTTGCTAGAAATAAACATTTGTCTTGTTCTTTCTACTTTATTTCAACTCCTAGATTGTCAGGGATTGCAGTTTTTCATGCAAAAAGAATGAACGCAATGAATGAAGCTATGCTAAGTTGGAATCTACCTTCAAAACTTTATTTCCTGATTCTGTTTTTATGTTGATTTGGTGCTCAAACCAAAAAGGTTTGAGTAGCGTAGCTGTATGTATTGCCTCATGGTTTGCACCAGAATATTGCCAAGGTGCAAGATGCTGAGGTGCAACCATCAGCTGCTAGCACATAGAAGGTCGAAGCTACACTCACAACTCACATAGAACAAACTGCCAATATACAGTTTTCTCAAGAATCAGGATATCCTAGGAGCATAGAAGCGACTTAGTTGGCTAAATGAAGTTGGGATCTACCCTTCGAACCAATTAAGGAAGGGTTAGCTCAACAGTCAGCGGCAGGTCCTAGTCAGCAATTACATGTAGGCATATAGCAGTGTGTACTGAGCACTAGTGTTCTTTGACATGTTGCATTGGCATCATCATTATATAACAAAAGCAGTTGCAGTCATCCAAATTAAACAAAAATGCTTAGGTAGCATTGACTATTAACTACCCTGTGTTTCACAATACTGACAACTAATGCAAACGATGAGGGACGAAAATACCCTCGGTAACATCTCAAGCATGTTAACATGGGTAACAAATACAAGGAATTCACAGGTTTGATAGGGCAATTTGGGAAGTTCGCCTAGGGATTCATGAGTTGCATCTTTCTATTTACGACGCTTAAGCCTGGCGTGGTTCATTAATTGCTGTTAGTCATAACTCATAACTATATTATCGTCCCAACTGCATAGAACTAGGCAGGACCTAATGGCATTTGAAAACTATGTGACATCACACTACGCAATATAAGCATAGCAATGCTTGAACTTAGTGTTGTAGAACCATGTCACCCGATATAGCAACAACAACAACAACAACAAAGCCTTTAGTCCCAAACAAGTTGGGGTAGGCTAGACGTGAAACCCATAAGATTTCGCGACCAACTCATGGTTCTGGCACATGGATAGCAAGCTTCCACGCACCCCTGTCCATGGCTAGTTCTTTGGTGACACTCCATTCCTTCAGATCTCTCTTTACGGACTCGATATAGCATAGAAGTAAAATCATGCACCTCATCCCACAAGTAGAAGTAAGCTTTTGACCAATGAGCCTCTGTTTTCAAGATTTCAACCTCTCTTCGCAGAGAATTTTTTGCTGCATCAGTACTGTTGTGCATCAACAAAGGAACGAAATTAATAGAAGAGAAGTAAACAAGCTGATATGAAATTTAGTAGAAATTCTAGCATTACCATGACAGAATAGGCGCGTACGGTACAGCATATGCTGCGAGTCTTGGATCAGAGTAATATTCATTAGCCTTTGGATGATCAGCTAAAAGAACAAAGACAAAGTAGGAAAATCACATCTGAGAATAAATTTACATAAAGCAGCATACTCTTTTTTTTCTATAGAAATAGATGCATTACCAGGCCAGGGGCATGTGTACGCAAGAATACGCATGCTATCGCCCCATCTGCAGAAAAATGGACTGATTCTGTACTGGAGGAGCCACCTGAAGTGATGATCCAGTGCATCATACCACCCTTTGGTGCCATGCTCCAAACAAAACCGGTCTTCAATGACAGTTTCAGATATCTAATATAGTTAAAGGACAACGAATGCATACAAATACAATTCAAATGCAAAATGATGATAGCTGCAATACCTACATAGACAACTCAAATATAAATTCTCAACTGCAGGTTTGCAAATTGAATGTGTCTTGCACCACAAAGAAGGCATATGGAATTCCTCATATCATAATATGTCAGAACATTACTACATACTAAAGGAGAATATTGCCAGGATACACCAAAAACAGCAGGTAAGGAAGGTGTCAGTGGGAGAGTGAAATCCCACACAGTCAAGCTTAACTTGACACGAACAGCAACATTGTTCATAACATCTTCATCCATCATGTCCCCTAATCCATTATTCTCATGGCAGTCCTGGAATGCTGGAAGTACTAGCATCCTCCTCAGTGTGGTTGAAGTTGATGATAATCTTAGTATCTGCATGTTATACACTGTAAGGAAAGGAATTATGTGCTGGTATGTGAAGTGTTATTGACAGATAAAATACCATTTCCTCTGACGATGAGTGGTCTCTGGATTCAGTGATACCAAGACAAGTCTTTAATTCTTTATACAGCTGGTATCTCTCAGATTTTGGTAACGAGTCTGCCTTGGAACTGCCACCAAATACATAGCATAAAAATAACAGTTAATAACTCAAATGATGAATAACTAACAGACATAGATGCATATGTGGCTACAATTCCAGGCTAAATATCATCTGGACACACGTTACCACCTGCAAGCATCAGATTGGCACACATCCAATACCCGCATCTCAGACCTAAGCTCAGAATTCTAGCTCCAGGATGAATAAGAACTATTTGTAAAGATGTTTGCTTGTTTCATAAACTGAACCCCATCCAATGTACTAACATTATTGGAAGCATATAAGAAAATCAGAGTCGTGAACTCACACTAGGTTTCAAATTAGCACTTCATATGGGATCATGATAATGCAAGTCCATGGAAAGTTCAAAAACTTGGAACAAACAGAAAACACTGTTTTGGTTTTTACAAGACGCAACTATAGAAACTCATATCAAACTCTAATGGCTGGATTTTCCACCGACAATATATACCAAGAGAATATGACCGTACAGTAAAATAAATTATTTCCAATACTTTATATGTCTTCTCATATTGATATCTCGTTCCAGTATGCCATTTGGTCACTTGCGTAAGTGGTTAGAATTTGTCCTCGTGTTTTTATCCAAGCAATTCGAGCAGATTATACTACCATTTGTGACATAAGTACATGACCAAATAAGTAGCCAATTTAAGCTTACTCTGAGTCTGTCCTCACAGCAGTAATACATATTTCTCCTTCATATAGACCAGGCTCTTGCCCACAAGGAACATTTAGTGAGACCCATACTGCAGTTGTCTCCCTGTACAACAAAAGCAACTAGCAATTATTAAAAAGAATGAAGACAAATGTTTCAATCATGTGGCTAGCTAAAGCACAGAAGCAGTACCCAGGAAGTAGGTTTATTTGTGGACTGGAAGGATCAATAGGCACAAGGGCATCTGGTACACCTAATATAGGCACCACACGTCGCAACGTTATAGATTGACCAACCACTAACCTGATACAGCATTGTTATAATCATCCAAAGTAGAATGTGCACATCTTGGTTAGCCACTGAATGAATTCAAAATTTAAACAAACAAACCTTCCTCCAGAGGATGAGCATAGATCAGTGCACTGAATCTGCACAGGCCCTGCAATACCTGAACTGGCCCATGAAACTTTTGGACGTAACGCGATTTGAAAACTTTCCCTTTCATTTCTTGCTGCCAAAAGGTTAACCTGAAGGGATTTTGGAAGGAAGATGATAAAATGAGGAATCTAATAGTAACAGAGCAGTACCAGATCATAAAGCAGTCGGATTGGTGAACAACAGCATGTCCCAAGTTACAGTCAAAAAAAGAAAAATGATCAGAAGGAACAAAAATATGGCACGACTCTAGAGCATTCTGCATAGTGCAGTGAAGCAATAGATTATATGTTCTTCTAGCAGTGCTATTAAAATTAAGTACAACTTACATGTTCTAGAGGTCGAGGTGCTTCTTGTTGGCTAACATTTGCTGTGCTGGGCATAGACCAAACATGCAAAAGATCTGCCGAGTGCACCTTAGTAGGGTCAATCACACTAGAACCTAGATGCGACCCCTGCAAGCCTCCATCCACCCAGCCATAACTAGTGCCTCCTCCAGCTACACCCTCCACAGGTGGTACAGATATTTCTTGTGTCTTACTTACTGTGATAAGAACAAAAATATCTGTGATCAGGCTACATAACCAGAATTTAAGCTCCAAAGTTTCCTTCATTGCTGATAAAAGTAAAAAATCTCAATATACACAAAAAAATAGTTATCAATCACCAGTTCTTATATGTAAAAGTCAGTTCCAGTTGTGACATAGTATGCACTGAACTTATGCAAACACTTGTTATACGAGGCTCGAATACCTGTATTTGACAACAAACAGACCGAGAAAACATTGAGTGTGCTAAACTATGTAAACTTTAAAATACTGTGCCCTTTCCCTGATGCAATTTCAATATCTTCATCACAGTGCACATGCCTTGCTCAACTAAATCATATTTCCTGGGTTACAACTTACAAGTAGGATATTAGGCAAATCTTACGTTGCCATATAAGTGCTGGGAATAAAGGCAAACCGCCAGTTATGTGAATCATCGGATACCATCTCCTAAGATTATCTGAACCTAAACCCAAAGTGCCTGATAAATATGGATGCATAGATTAATCGCAGTTCTACGACAAGTCCAAATTCAGTAGTACGCAGGTAACCAGGATATCAGATATAGGTGAGCATCTGTAAGCTCGCATGGAGTGGGTGCCTAAGAATTCAGTAAGCTGGGAGAAAGGGAAAAAACAGGTAGGCTTTTGATGCATTCACTAGGTGGGATGATGCCTTGCATGATTCATTTCTTATTTTGCAATTATATCTGCTTGCTGGATATTGTGTGTGATCAACTAGATGCGTGTCTGGATTTAGTTTGCAGGTGATCCGTGATCACCAAACTGAACAGGTGTACACTCTTAAGCTCAGAACTGAGAACAGAACGGGGTCAGAGGAATGACCAACCCCATCTGAATTTTGATGAGATCGGAACTAGCTGCAACATTTCCGCCCAAGTTGTGCTCAGTGATCAGGTCAGAAGCAAACTTGCCATCGTGATGCTGAGATAGAGTTAGCATGACCCGTTCACAATTCAGTAACCTATTCGATAACCGTCCCTTGCACAGGCGGATGCTGAGAGTAACAGCGAGCAAGCTCCACGCATTGCGCGGCACAACGCAGCCTCAGCTCGTGCGCGGTGGATTTCAGGGTCGCCACCGCCGCGGACACCCGAGCACCATGCGGACCGAGCAACACCAGCGCTCGCTAATCCTACGGCAGCTCCACGCGCGAAGCAGCTGAAGCAAACGGAGAAGGAAATGGGCGCGGGGGGCTCCGGGTCCGGGGCGGACGGGCGATCGAGCTGTCCCGGGCAGCAATCCAGCACGATGAGGCCGCGGAGAAGGGGGCGGCGCGTACCTGCGGCGGAGCTGGGGTCGCTGGATTCCATGGCGCCGGCGGCGGGGAGCGATCGGTCGGTCGGTCGGTCGAGGAGGGGGGCAGAGCGTGGGCTGCTCTGTTGGATAGTGGGGGAGGGGGGATGAGGCGAAGGAAGTGGGGAACGGGGGGAAGCGGAAGAGGACGGTTTCCTTTGATCGTGCTGTCCAACGTCCCGGCTCCCGAGAAGGACGAGGGCCCCACGGAACCACGTCGCCCCGAGCGCGGGTGAGGGGCGCGGCCCGGGCCGGCCGTGGCGGCCTCTCAATGATCGATCGATCGCCCCGGTCCCGGCGACTGCGCGCGCCGCGCCGCGCGGCTTGCGAAATCCGCCTTGCGCTATGCGGTGGCGTGGTGCCGTGCGTGTGTGTCCGCCTCTAGAAGACGCGCCCAATTGAGTATTGTCCCCGCTTCAGAATCGTCAGTCCGCAGCAGAAAGGTTTCGTTTCATCTTGGGCAGATGTGATCAAATCCTATTTCTCAGCTACTGCACTTTGCTTCCATGATTCAGATCAGACCGTTCGCGGCCAGCAGCATGTCAAGGGCACCCTACTGCGGTTTGAGACACTTTTTACACCTTCCAAGGACACATGCTGATTTCTGCACGGCCGTTCTAGCTGCAGCTTAATCCCTAAGAGCAAGATGCGTACCGTAAATTTCGTCTGCGGTAATGCTCTAAAACGAATCTGCGATATCACGCACGGCACGGCAGAACAGATATGCTAAAAACGGTACTGCAGATTTAAAATGATTTTCGCACTACAAAGTTTAGAGCACCACCATCGGAGTTCATCATGCATTCTATAGCATAAACCCATAGTTCAAACTAATTTTAACCTAGGGATCTGTCGCGGCTCCCACGCCCACGGGCAGATTGCGGCAAGGGGGGGGGGGACCCGTAGATATAGAGGCAGAGGGGCCAATATGTGGGCCACTTGTATATTTTTTATAGGCCAGGCTAGATATAAAACCACAAAAACACTAAAACTACCAGAATTATGCCGGCCGACAAGGTTTTGCAGCATCTGCTAGAGTTGCTCTACTGCCGCAAAAAAAAAAGAGACAGAAACAACATATAAACTGATGACACACACATAAAAAAAGGAAAAGAAATAAACGAATTGTGAAGTCACCAGTTACAGCCGTTAACATAGCTCACTGCACCCATCAAGTGTGCTTGTCAGGTAACAACATCTCACGCTTAAGACTAATCTAAACGAGCAACAAGATTCCAAGATACACGAGCCATACAAAACCAACCCCAGTTACATTGCAAAATTCTCCGTCTAGGACTGCATGGCGTCATCCCCATCTGAATCCCCTTGCACTTCACTGAACATGTAGTCGCTCTGGCTGTCGATCAAGAACTGCGTCGATCTCTTCACGTCCAGAAACAGGTGGTACACCCGGCTTATGTCCTCCATCTCCACCACCTTGCCCTTGCGCTTCTGGCAAGCCAGGCCGGCAGAAGTGATCAGCTGGATTGCGTACCTGAGGGAGGTCTCGGTGCCAATCTTTGTGAGCAGATCCTTGCCCTCAGCAGACATTTCAACGTCTTCTTCCTCGCACCTGATGTCTAAGATCTTCCTGATCTCCTCCGCCGTGTATGGTTGTGTTGTGATGATCAAGAGGCGGTCGAGAAAATCCGACGGTATACCATGTGGTGACCGGTAGTTGGTCCCGCGTATTGTTGTAATACCTCGATTCGTCGCAATAACAAGGATCGGAGCCATGTCATTCTCCAGAGCACGGTTGAGGAAGGAGAAGCATTCAATGTCCAGCATGTGGACTTCATCGATAAACAGAACGCCAGGGACGATCTCAGCCTTCCCTTCCTCTCTCCATTCGGCAACTTTTGTGTCGATCTGCTCCCTAACCTCTGCACGAATCTCACCAGTGTCACCAGTGAAAAGTGCAAGGAAGCCTTGTGTCCTGAACAGGAATAAAAAGATAACAAAAATGAGTTGGTTGGGGCATTTAAATTCCCAAAGTAAACTACACTCGTTGTCTAGAATATGCATATGAAACAAAATACTCTTTTGTATCATGCGATGTGATCAAGGATGCGATGGGGAAAAAGAAAACTTTGCTGGTATAAGGAAGATTGTAACAGAAAAGTTTGAAATTGTTCAAAACTATTTAAAGCAGCACTGTCATCTAAGAGAAGTATAGAATAATGTCAATAGTTTGGCATCAAAGACCTTCAGGAATAAAAAGATAGCAAAAATGCCACAGTAAACTACAGTCGAATACGCATATGAACCAAGATACCCGCTTGTATCATCTGATGTGATAAAGGATGGGGGGGGGGGGGGGGGGGGGGGGTTGGGGGGGGGGGGGGGGGGGGGGGGGAGGGGGGACTTTGCTCGTATAAAGAAGATTGTAAAAGAAAAGTTTGAAAAAGTTCAAAACTATCCAAAGAATTAGTATCATCTAAGAGAAGCATAGAACAACGTCAATAGTTTCACGGAGAAGACCTTCAGCTAATAACAGCATCAATATCAGTTACAGATATCAACGGCTGCAGATATCTGCAGAATGTATGGATGCAAAATATGTTTAGCCCATCTCTGAGAACAGCTTCTATTTCCTTATACATGTATCATCTAACTTGTACAAATACTATATTGACTTATGTTCATAGAACCATGTTTCTTTACATGAGCATCCCTGTAACAAACTGGAAGCTGCAAGATATCACAGATCATTTCTTTTGTATAAGAGTGGAAGGATCCTGCTGGATAAAATAGCACTCTGTATTTCTCTATGAACCAAAAAGCATACCAGAACCCAGTTTGTGCAGCGAGGACCAGATGAAACCACCTTTTCAAAGGTACTCCCTCTGTAAACTAATATAAGAGCGATTAGTTTACGGAGGGAGTATCAGCTAATCTTATGGCATGATAAAACTATAGTACGCACTCTCAATTGCACCTTCAAATTACCCGCATAACTCTATTAAATTCAACAGTTGTTAACAGGATTGGTGTTTCGCAGGGGGTGGATATTGATTGCAGGATCTTAATTGCCTATAATCTAATTTCAGAGGAATGATTTGCTAAAACCAATAGCACACCTGAACTGTGGCCTTGTAGGTTAATATTAACAATTAGCTGGTCAGCAAGTTTTTTTAACATTCAACCAAAATGGTGTGACAAACATGAAAATGTGGTTTATACTACAACACTGTTGTACATGAAGACATGAAAACTGATTATAATTTCTACATCCAATTTGGTTATGTCATGCATTCCATGGAAATATGCCTACGACTTAAAATACATTAATCAGAAGTCTCTGCTCGAATTTGTTCCAAATTAAAGCTCAGAGCAAGACTAGCTCGAGTAACCAGCAGCTAGATGATCTTATTCACTAACAGATAATTATGCATGAATCAGTATAGGTAAGGTCTAAAACAACAATAGATTGGCATACTAAAGCAGATGCTTTACAGTTCAGGATGTGCAAGTTTAGTATAAGTGAATCATTAACATAGGGTTACAGTATCCTTCGCTAAGCGAATAAGTTCCTGCAAACAGTAAAAATACTCCTTTCTGCAGATTTTTTTATAATAATACAAAAGTAGTTTGTGGGACGATGGATAGTCTATCACAGTGGTGACAAACACACACACTAAGCATAGCCTGGGTAGTTCAAAGTCACCAACAGTTATCCTACTTATTAATAGGTTTTAGTTCACAACAAGAATTATGGAACGGAGGGAGTAGAATATAAAATTTTTACACCTAAATTTATATATAATCCTTTTGGGAGACGTGTAACTAGCAAGTGTCCTCTTGTGGCAGTAATGAGCAAAACCATGCGCCCTTCAAGGTTTCTATCTACTACATCGTGAAGGTTCAATGCAAATTACTGTCTAGTTTCTAGAGGCAAGAAAAGTGGCTTCATTGTTGTATGTCCAATTCTCTAACTAGGACAAATTTCTGCGAAGGAGGTGTGAAGTTACCTGCTATTGATGACATCAATCTCATGTAAGGTAACGCAGTGCATAACCTCCTTGCGCTTCTGGAGCTCTCCTTCAGGGCACTTGACAAACTTGGTGTGCGCACCAACAGCATCATAATCCCGTGACCTCCCAATGGAGCGGCCAAGCTTGGTAACCTTCCCGGAGGCCTTGTCCAGCGCAATCACATCCCCGCTCTGTACCTTCTCCTTCCCCAGGGCCTCAATCATCTTCCCACCCAGCTCATACACCGTCTCCATGTCCGTGGTCTTCAGCGTGAGCCTTCCAGTCTTGCCGGCCGCGGTAGCACCTGAAGGTATGCCCGAGCTACTGGCGGAGACAGGGCGGTCGATTGAGATCTCAACGACCTCGCCCTCAATGATCTCCGCCTCCTCCTTGATGCGAACGCCAATGGCGCGGCGGAACGCCTGGGTGAGCGCCTCGGTCTTGGAGAGGTCGAGGGAGAAGAGCTCGGAGGCAGCGACGGAGGCGAAGGGCGTCTCGGCGCCGAGCGACTTGGCGATGCCCATGGCGAGGGCGGTCTTGCCGGTCCCTGGCTGCCCTGCGAGGAGGACGGCGCGGCCGGCGATCTTCCCCTGGCGGATGAGCTGGAGGATGAGTCCAGCGGCGCGGCGCGCGGGGAGCTGGCCGACCATCCCCTCCGAGGCATCGCGGGCCTCGATGGAGGAGTCCAGCCCCAGCCCCCGGATGTGGGAGTGCGCGCCTATGCGCTCGATGCGGGTTAGGTCGCGGCTCTCCGACAGCCGCTTCAGCTCCGCCATGATCACCGCCCGCCGCCGCCGCCGCTTAGATGTTGCCCTTTTTCGTGAGCTGGGGGAAGAAGGTTTAAGGCTAGAAGGGGAACGAGCTAGGGTTTAGCAGTCGCCGGTCAGGTGGGGATATATGGAGGCGGAGGGGAGGAGGAAAGGAGGGGAGAAAAATGAGAAGAGCGGAAGTGTGTTTGTCGTCTTGATCGTAATGGGCCGGTATCTTCAGCCCAGATGTAATGCCATCCCCCCTCCTTCTCAGAGAAAACAAAAGTGCTAACAGGACCCCCTACAAAAACAATGCTTCTCCTTAAAAAACAAGGACGCTGATAACGCTCACACGTATGATGAAAGCGATATCCGTCCACATGTCTTATAACACACAAACTGCGTCAAATCACCGCATGCATGCATGTGAGAATCTTTTTTGATTTTCAGTTTTTAAAATGATTTATTTTTTAAATGAAAAATTCGATTGAAGATTCGTTTTCATCATTAAATTCATCATCACGAGATCTTCGAAACTAGATCTCATATCAATATGTTTCGACGACATTTTGGGGGGGGGGGGGGGGGTTTAAAAGTTGCCATGTCTATTGCACATGAATTGTCATGGTGTTTATGCTGAAGTTGACATGATATGTTCCAGCTATTTTCTGCTACATTTAAAAATAAATTCATAATTTTCATGATTCATACACTAAAATTGCCATGAACCATAAATTAAAATTGCCAAAATACATGCACTTAAAATTGGCATGATTCATACAAAAAATAATTTTCATGATCAAAGTACTGAAATTGTCATGGTCAAAATACTAAAATTGCCATGCTCTATAAACTAAATTTGTCATATGGCAACTTTAGTGTAAACACTATGACAACTACGTTGTAAATATCATGGCAACTTTTGAGCAAAAAAAATCATCATATCAACATGGAATCTAGTTTAAAGATCTCGTCAAGACGAATTTAATGATGAAAATAAATTTTTAATTGAATTTTTTTAATTAAAAGATAAAATATTTTTAAGCCAAAAATCAAAAAGATCCACGTTGATGTCATCTGTTTTGACGTGACAAAATGAATGATAATGAAGGAGTTTGAACTATGTTGCTTCATGTCACACATGTGGACATTAATATTTGTGAAAAACAAAAACAATGCTAACAGGCGGGATTACTCAGCTTCCTCTGTCACTTTGGAATACATCCGTTCCATGTCTCAAAAAAATACATCTGTTCCGTTAAAAGATTAAAATTTTCTTAGGACATCTAACACAACACTTCTTGCCGGTATACAATGTGCTAAAACGCCACAATATGTCTAACACGGTGTTATGGGAGCTCCTATACGGTGCTTTAAGCATCCGGTTCAGATAGCTGGTGCTCACTGCCGCCCCCTAGTGAGCCAGCCCACGACACGCAGCACAACGAATTTTAAGAGCATCTCTAACAGGCGCCAAATGCGTTGTACCTAAAAAATAACTTTAGCACATGTCTATCGTCTGGTTTGTCGCGGCGCGCAACGCTGGCTCCAGCAGCCGAGCTAAAATGCAGCGCGTGCGCTATTCCAGCAGCGCCAAAAATGCAGCGCGCGCGACTCTCGCACAAACAACATATACATTTGAAAACAGAAGCAAAAAGATCAAAACAAACAAAAATAAATAATTCAATTTCGTTTATTACAACTCAAACAAACAATTTATCGTTCAATACAACAAATAGTGCAATTAAACGCAACAAATAGTTCAACAATACAATAACGAACGCACAAATCATGATGCTCTTTGTCGTCCATTTCATACCCACCACTCCTCAATGAGATCCTTCTGAAGATCATTATGCGCTGCGGGACGTCGAATGGCATGACAGGAGGCGTTTGTTTCTAGGTGTTTTGTCGAACACCTTGCGGGCACCGAGCGGCAGCGAGCGCGCGGACGCTGTTCGTCGGAGGACCAGCGCGCGCGGGGCAGCGGGACTAGAGGGGGGCCGGAGAAAGCGCGCGCGGGACGGGGATAGGCCGGGGAAGCGTCGGAACGGTCGCCGGCTGACGCGGTCGGCGGCGGCGGCGCGGCTGGAGGGTGGTGGGAGGTGTGAGCGAGCGCGCGGGAGCGGACGCAGCAAATAAGCGACCGCGATTGCATTTCGGCCCGCGCGCTGGACTACGTATGCCGCACGCGTTGTTTTCGTGCGCCCGCTGGAGCAACTATTTTCGCTTGCGCGCGCGCTAAAATGGAAAATTTTACGGCGCGACGCTATTTTAGCGCGTCTGTTGGAGATGTTCTTATAGAGCAAAAAACACCCTAAAAGTGTTGCTTTCATGAGCAATCGACATCGCGCCGTCCCGCTCCAGTGCCGGTTGCCTAACCACTAGAGCAGCAAGGCGCTTGTAAGTCATTATCGCATGAACATTTTAAGAATAAGTGCGGCCGCGCAATTAATTGCACAAAGATTTTTTTAAAAATGTGAATGAAATTCGAAAGTTCATAGATTTCAAAACAAATCACGAATTCAAAGAAATTCACAAATTAGATAAAAAAAGTTCATCCATTTTTGAAAAGTTCGCAAATTTAAAAAACATCAATTTTAAAAATCATTTCATCGATTTTGGAAAAAAAATCATCATTTTTTTAAAAAACAACGATTTTGAAAATAGTTCATCAGTTCTGAGAAAATTTCATTGTTTTAAAAAAATCACAAATTTTGAAAAATGTTCATCGATTTTGAAAAAAGTTCATGGATTTTTGGAAAAGCTCGACTATTTTGAAGAAAATGTTCATCGATTTAAAATCACACATTTAAGAAAATAAATAAATAGAAAAGAAAAAACAGAAGAAAAAAAAGCAAACTGGAAAAAGGATAAAAGAACAAATAAAGTTACTATACACAAGTGCGTAATGTCCCTAATGGTTAGCCCAGCGCGCTGTGCGCATGAAGCGCTAAATAGGATTCGCCCAGTGTTGTTCACACGTTGAAATATGAGGGTGGGCCTAAGGCTTATTTAACAATTTTAGAAAATCTCTAAGAGTCCATATGGGATATATGGCAATGGGTGTGATGCAAAGTTTAGTCCATACCGCTAGTGAAGAAGGAGTTGGGCCTCCTTATAAGGGATTCTCTTCCGCATGCTATTGGAGCTTGAGAAGAGAAGTGGTTCTCGCGCCGTGGTTGCAGGAATGACCCGAGCCGAGCCCATACCTATGCGCTTACTTTTGTCGGTCAGGAACGGAGACCCCGCCTCTTCGGATTCTATACGGGAGAGGGACGATTATGTTTTTGGGGGGCGTCTCCTACGCGACTGCTCGCCGCCGTTCGCCCGCGTCGTCTTTGTCGTCATCATGTCCACCACCAACGAAACCGACCGTGCCGCCGCCGAGAAACTCAAAGCCGAGAAGAAGGCCGCCGAGGACGCTGCTGCTGCCACCGCCACCGCCATGGTCGCCGTCTGGCCGATTGGAGGGTATAACTCGTTTATCCCGCTCCTATCGATTTCTGTTTTAGCCATGCTAGCGTTATACGTAGATGTATCTGTTGTTAGCGTAGTATGTGCTTGCGTGACCAAATATCAGCATGTGTTTATTTCTGTCAATGAGATGCTAGTAATTTACTCGTGGATTTGATTGATCGAAATATTGCTAATATATTCAACAAGACACTCCTTCATTGAGTGCTCAATGTCCACGTGTGTTTGGGCTTTGACAAAAGAAGTTCTTGAACATATGATGCATACTACGGCCAGTGCAAGAAATTGTCTGTTCTCACTACAGGCTTCACTATCGCATGATCATTTCGTTGGTATGGCCGTGACTTTATGGATAATTTGGATGGCTGGGAGCAAAGCTATCCATGAAGATGATTTTCAATCTCCTCTTGCGACACATTTATTCATTATGATATGTCTAACGGATCTTGAATCATCACAGACCAAAAGTCCCACTCATGGACCCCCAGTTAGGGTGCAACATAGGACGTCATGGGTGACACCTCCTACGGGTTTTGTGAAATTAAATGCGTATTGAGCTGTTGCTCGGAACGAACCCAAAGGGTGGTGGGAGTCGTGTCCCGGGATCACTTGGGAGGTTCCCTAGGCTCTTCGGCTATGACTTTTAATCATATTGTTGATCTCGTCACGTTATAGGCCCTTGCTTGCAGAAAGGTACAGTCACTCGCGCTTGATTTTTGAATCTTCATTGTCTTCATGAGATTGACAAGGGGTGGTGAAAGATATAGCAGGAGGAGGTCTACATGGGGCAATTATCGAAAAGATTTTGCAGAGCAAAATTGACTATGAATCTTGTAATTTTATTCATGAGGGTAGAAGTAGTAAATTTTAGGCTCATTATATGGCTAAGCATGCAATAACATTATATGGTGTCTTCCACATTTGGTTGGGAGTGTCACATGATCTTGGAATGATGGATATGAACATCCCTGAGCAATAAAGTGAGGCAAAGTTTTAAGAAAAAACATGAAATTAAAAAATGCGAATAAAAATTAACTCTCGAGCAAGTGAATTTTCCAAAAGAAAAGGATGATGTTCGAAGTGAAAACATATAGTTAAAGTCATTGGCCCGGTAGTCCTTAGTTTTCTGATTTTATGTTCCGGTGATGACCTTTTTCCTGATATTGCTGGCCATAGTGGTTACCATGCATCCCACTTCACGATTCACGTGCAGTACTATCTAGTTGTCGCGGCTAGCTGGCGAATTAGCCCTTGTTGAAATTGTATCTATTATTGAAGTGTTCCACTGGACTTTCTCTCGTTTCCTCCTCTAACTCTAGGCGGTTAGGGCAAAACTTTTTCTCCGGACTTCATCAGCCAGCCTGTATATTCGTCTCCCCTTTGCATACCGCTCTAGCGCTGTGTGGAAGTTGTAGGATGGCTGAATATTGTGTTATTGTGTTGCATTAATCTGACCCTCATGGGGTATATGTACGAGCACATATGAGGGAGAGAGACTTGGAGCGCAAGACAAGATATTGCATGTTAAAACTAATTCTATCTCTATCTTCTTATTTCTAACTCAAATGTTATTGTACTTCTAAAACGCCAAATCTATGTAAGGGTTCAACGGCAACGACTGTGGCTCCACGGCGTTGGTCTTAGGGGCATGTGCATGAAGACTTCCCGGCTGTCATCGACAAGGTTGAGCCGACTACGTTAAAGAAGCCGCGACATCGGCGCGTCAATGACTCATTCTGGCGGCAGTCGGTGGTATCGAAATCTAGTTGTGTTTTTTATTATGTTTGAGATCCTTTGTGTTTTCAATAAACTTTTATAATAGACCTGATTCTTTCCGCAAGAAGAAAGCAGTATTATCAAACATTCATGTGGGGTCGTAATATCCGTGTGCTCCTGATTATAAATAGACATGACATTATGAAGGTATTTAATAGGTTGCATCGTCTTTAGGCTATTTGCATTTGTGACTGAGTTGGGCCTAGTTGAGGAAATACATGTCAAAAATCATGTTCTACACATATATTTGTAGGTTGCATATAGGTTGGCTGCACTAGGGAATCAATTTTCCCCTGACGTTCGGCAGCCTACGTTGGGCCGGGTTGAGGCACTACGTGATGTTTGGTTGTATACACTGGGCCCAATTAAGAATTAACAACCTCGGATTTGAACGTCATGTTTGGTTGGATGCCGGCACCCCGGCTCAGAGCAACCGGTTTATCTTGCATTGCCAGTCCAGAGACCAAGTCTTCTGGCAACATACAACAACATGACACAAAAACAACCGCTTTATTGATGCTAGCGGATTACACGGGTCTGATATTACATCGAGATAAGAGGCCAAGCGGCACACACGGTGCGGTTGAACAATATGTACATTATTTTGTGAACATAAAGGGGCCTTGGTTACACGAACTACGCGGCAGCGGAAGAACGACGAAGTGGAACTCCATAGCACAGGACACCGACGTGGACCCGGCCTAGATGCAGGAAGCTCTCCGATGCGAAACGACTTGCCTGAAAATTGGCATGACACGTCAGGTCAGTACATTGAATGTACTTGCAAGCTCACAACAAACATAAGCATAATGACAAATAATACCATGACCATTAATCAGATTAATGCAATGCAAGTAATGCTACTAATGCGGTGAAACCAACATGTGCACCGAGTCCCACGGACTCGCTTACCAGACTTGTTACCTCGTAACCAAACGATGCTCATACCAGCATCACAACTGAAACCAATCACTTACGATCAGCTCATGATCTCCAGAATCATCAGTGCCATTAACAGTTATTTAGTGCGCAAGATTAATTATAAAAGTTGATCCATGGTGTGACTTACTTCCGAGTTGTGCCCATAACCGAGGACGCGGCTATCGATAGATTTAATACACTCTGCAGAGGTAGTGCACTTTACCCACACCACGGAATCCACGGCCTCGCCCTCCCATTCGGGTGGACCACGACATTCCGACGAAACCCTCCCTTTGTCATGACACTCCCCCGGCCACTCCGACAAACTCCCTCTCAGGGCTATGTCCTGGGTGGCCCCGTGTCTACCAAAGACACCAACGGCCACCGTCGTGGCAAAACGGTCCCAAAAGGGGACAAGGTACCATAAAAACAAACGGGCACACAAGGTTATGTCTGCTTACTGGGCCAGGGTATGCATGCCCATAACCTTCCGTCGTTGGAGGCACCGGCGAGAGGCACAACAAAGGGTCGAATCAAGACCTCCCACAAGGTAAATGTGGTCGCACTGAGAAAACCTGATTCAGTGGCACCATGACTTGATCAACGTCATATTCAAGTGGACTTATTAACAGGTTTAACATGAAAAAAATTAAACTACCAAGTCAAGCGATGCCATGATTATGCAACTAATCAACATGCAAAGCATACAACTCCCATGTACGGATCAAACTTATCAACATAACTTTCTTGCACTACTCATGATTAAACTTTACTGGTTCTCACTCAACTTTTATTATTATGCAATATTTTTACTAACTCATAATTTTTATGAAGATATCACTTAACAAAAGAACTAGCATTATTTACCATAACAATACCACTAAGGCAAAAATTTATTCTACTAGACCAAACTAGTCCAAGATTTCAACCAGTAACTTAAACAAGCATTTCAAGAATGACAAAGTAACTAGCAAGCAATCATACTTATTTAACAAATTTTTAAATGCATATAAGAACTCATATTTAAGTAGAAACAATCATAGATATTGAAATGACACCATCCAAATGCTGGTGTGGCTTGCCTTAGTGCAGAGGAGGGTCACACTCCTCCTGGTTATCTTCAAGGCAAGATCCTCCTTCTGAAAATAATTAAAAACCACAACACAAAATATCAAAAACCATTCTGATAATCACCAGAAATTCTAGACAGCAAGGAAAATTCCACATTTTGGTGTGATGCTAGAGCTTTCTGAAACAAACACAATGCAAAAAGAATCAACTCATTTGGACTTAGGAGCTAGGAGTTATTAGTGGTCAAAGTTGTGGTCAAAGATTTGAATTATTTTGAATAAATCAGAAAACCTGGGGGGTGACGTCGATGGCGTAAAGCTAGGATACACCTCCACTCGTACCGCTTCAGGTGCGAGTGGTGAGGCTGACATCGGGCCCTACCGGTCAGGAGAGAGGGGGGAGAGAGGAAACAGAGCGCGGCGGCGCTCCGCCGGATCTTACATCGGCGACGAGTGGGTTTTGGGCAAAACCAGAGGGATAGAAGTGGAGAGGGGGTCGGGTCGCACCTGCTCATTCCCGTGGCTTGTCGGGGGATGGCCGGAGTTTCTCGCAATCAAGCTCGCAAACGGCGGTGGCGGACAAGTCTTGCCGGAGAGGAAGAAGACAATGACGAGGGGTGACTTCAGGGGCTCAGTTGTGTTCAGGCGACACCAGAGGATCCCCAACGACGCACCTGAGAGGTTGATAGGGCTAGAGGGGCTCTGGAGTGGGGTGGTTGGGCTGTGGGGATTGCCGGCGAGCTCTGGTCGAGGTCGACGGCCAGAGGCCTGCCCGACTGGGCTACGGCTTCTCTACGCGGTTGTGGTGGTTGGGTGGTGCGGTGTGAGGCTACGTAGCGGAGGGAATGGCTCTATATATAGCCGGAGCGAGAAAGGGGTATGTGGCGCCGCCGGAGTTCTCTGGAGACCAGCGAACAGTGACGAAAGGCACTAGAGGGAAGGGGCAAAGGCTCAGTGTGTAGGTGGGAGCTGTCCACACTCGTGGACGAGCACAGGAGGCAAGGGGAGAAAACAAGTGCACGTGCTCGCTGCGGCGTCTCCGGCGTCGGCGAGCGCCGGGGAGGGGTCAAAGTTGATGATTCGAGGCCGGTGGTGTGGTGCGGCAGTCGTCGGCAAGCTCTGGCTCAAGCACGCGCCGAACAGAGGCGTTGGCGCTACCCAGAGCGTGTCGAACGCATGCCAGACCCAGTGTCCACACGCGGTCACTGCCCTGGCATGGTCAAAATGATGCCCATGACTGGCCAAACCTTGTCTGGGCTAAAGTCCATGCAGTGATAGGTCTAGAGAAGTTGAGGACTCATCGCCAAGCCGACCAGATGTGACTCAACCATCTTGGCAAGTTTCTGGACAGAAACTTGGCTGCTACGTTTGGATAGCTTCTAGATGGCCATTAGGGCTGATCTCTTGGGGTTAAGGTTTTCTTAGGAGGGTGAAGAGGCTCAAGAAAAATCAGGGCCAAAGGATCAAGGAAAAATGCACTTGCTGTACAAAGTGCAATTTTGGACCAGAAGAGAAATTATTTTCTATAACAAAATTATTACAAAAATTCATGCAATATTTTTGCTTGGGAAGGTGGGCCATGGTTCAAAGAATATTCAGGAATTATTTCAGAATTTTTTGAGTGATAGAAATGGGGGTTGCTTTGGAGCACTAGTTTCTGAAATAGGCTTAAGAAGAGAAAATGAATATTTTTCTTTTAGGAAAAATATTCATTTGGTTATTTTGGGGGTTTTCAGAGAAATGAGATAGAAGGAGAAGTAGATAGGTCACTTGGGTGAAAGTCAAGGGCATGCCCAAGTAACAAGTCCATTTGAATTGATTCCAAAACTCAAATCCAATGCAAAGGCAAAACCATGTCCGGAAAAAGAGAGAAAGCAAAATCCAGGTTGTCACAAACCTCCCCACTTATGATGAATCTCGTCCTTGAGATTCGGTTGCTTGGGAAAACCATTCTGGGTAGGCAATCCTTAAAAATTCCTCTCTTTCCCAGGTTGCCTCTTCCTTGGTGTGATGTTCCCACTGAACCTTGTAAAATCTTAGCACTTTGTTGCGAGTGACTCTTTCTGTCTCATCCAATATTCTGATTGGCTTTTCCTCATACGTCAAATCCTTAGCCAATTCTATCTCGGCCATATCAGTCCTTTTCTCCGGTGGTGCGATACATCTCCTTAGCTGTGAGACATGAAACACACTGTGTACCTTTGACAATTTGGGTGGCAATTCCAATTGATATGCAATTGTTCTAACTTTGGCCATGACTGGAAACAGACCGATATATCTGGGTGCCAATTTTCCTCGGGTCTAAAACCTATTAACTCCTTTCATAGGGGTGACTCGGAGATAGACGTGTTCTCCGGGTTCGAAGCTGATTTGCCGATGTTTGGCGTCATAGTAACTCTTCTGTCGAGATTTGGCCAACCGCAGTCTGTCTCGGATTTCCTTGACTTGGTTCTTAGCTTCGAGCATCAAATCAGTTCCGAAAATATGACTGTCCCCAGTTTGAGACCAATTCAGCGGAGTGCAGCACTTACGGCCATACAGAGCTTCAAAAGGTGACATCTTCAAGCTGGTCTAGAAACTGTTGTTGTAGGAAAACTCGGCGTATGGTAGACAGTCTTCCCACTTGGGCCCTTGGGTCAATGCACATGCCCGGAGCATATCCTTGAGTATTTGGTTTACTCGCTCAGTTTGTCCATCTGTGTGGGGATGATAAGTCGTGCTGTATTTTAGAGCAGTTCCCAAGGCTTGATGTAGTCGGGACCAAAATGTTGAAGTGAAGAGAGATCCTCTATCCGAAGTGATAGTCTTTGGTACTCCATACAGACTGACGATTCGGGACACATACAATTGTGCAAGTTGATCGGCACGGTAGGTGGTCCGGTTGGGAACAAAATGTGCCACCTTCGTTAAGGTGTCCACTATGACCATATTGCGTCATTTCCGTGGTGAGTCCTTGGTAAACCGGTGATGAAATCCATGCAGGCATCGTCCCATTTCCATTGGGATGCAGGTAACGGTTGAAGGAGTCCGGCGGGTTTTTGGTGTTCCGCCTTTACCTTGTTGCATATATCACAACAAGCCACAAAGTAAGCGATGTCGTTCTTCATTCCATTCCACCAGAATACCTGACGAAGGTCTTCGTACATTTTAGTGCCACCTGGGTGAATCGAGTATGACGATTCATGTGCTTCTGTCAATATTTTCTTCCTTGGACCTTCTTGACTGGGTACGCAAATCCTTCCTCGGAATCTCAGCGTACCTTGCTGATCTCTAGAGAAATCATGTGTCTGTCCTGCTTGCATACGCTTGGCATATAATTGCAATGATTTGTCATTTGCTTGAGCGCTACGAATTTCTTCTTCGAGGGTAGGAGCAACTTCCAACATACTGGCAAGACTGACATCCATGATTACCAAATTAAGCCGGACAATTTCTTCACAAAGCTCAGGAGGCAAAGATTCCCTTAGAGCATTTAGGTTGGCCGGTTTGCGGCTGAGAGCGTCAGCAACCACATTAGCTTTGCCCGGGTGATAATTAATACCGAGGTCGTAATCCTTCACCAACTCGAGCCATCTTCGCTGATGAAGGTTAAAATCGGGCCGAGTGGATATATACTTGAGACTCTTGTGGTCGGTAAATATCTGGCACCTCTTTCCAATGAGATAATGTCTCCAAATCTTCAGAACATGCACCACCGCAGCCAATTGCAAATCATGAGTGGGATAATTTCCCTCGTGTGGCCATAGTTGTCGGGATGCATAAGCAACAACCTTGCCATCTTGCATACGTATGCAGCCAAGGCCTTTACTGGAGGCGTCACAGTAGACATCAAAACTGCGGTAGATGTCAGGAAGAGTCAATACTGGTGCAGATGTCAATCTAGTTTTTAGCTCCTTGAAACTCCATTTGCATTCCTTAGTCCATTCAAACTTCTTATCCTTCTTTAGTAGCTCTATCATGGGCTTGGCAATCTTGGAGAATCCTTCAATAAAATGGTGATAATATCTGGCTAGTCCAAGGAAACTTTGGATTTCTGAGACTGTCGTGGGTGCCGACCAATCAAGTACATCTTTTACCTTGCTTGGATCCACGGATATCCCTTCAGCCGAGAGAACATGTCCTAAAAATCCAACTTGCTTGAGCCAAAACTCACATTTGCTGAACTTGGCATAAAGCTGATGATCGCGGAGCCTCTACAAAACTGCTCGGAGGTGGTCCTTGTGTTCGTCTTTGCTTTTTGAGTAAATGAGGATGTCATCGATGAACACCACCACAAATTTGTCCAAGAAGTCCACAAACACCTTATTCATCATATGCATGAAGAAGGCTGGGGCGTTGGTGAGGCCGAATGACATAACGGTATACTCATAAAGACCATACCGAGTAGTGAACGCGGTCTTGGGAATATCTTCCTTCTTGATTTTGAGTTGATGATATCCAGTACTCAAATCAATTTTGGAGAATACTTTGGCCCCACTGAGTTGATCAAACAAATCATCAATCCTTGGTAGTGGATACTTATTTTTGATGGTGACGTCATTCAGCTGTCGGTAGTCTACGCACATCCGAAGACTGCCATCCTTTTTATCCACGAATATCACGGGTGATCCCCACGGTGAAGAGCTTGGGCAGATGTATCCTTTCTACAGCATCTCATCCAGTTGTTTCTTTAATTCCACCAATTCTGATGAAGGCAACCGATAGTATTTCTTGTGTATCGGTGTGGTTCCAGGCACCAAGTCAATTGCAAACTCCAGTTCTATGTCTGGCGGCATTCCTGGTAATTCTTCAGGAAATACATCGGGATACTCACTGACCACGGGAATCAATTCCACCTCTTCAGCCACGGCGGTGAAAACCATATCCTTCTTGGGTATGCTTTTGCGGGCATAAAAACTTGCAGTTCGACCCTCCTGATTTGCCATGGTAACTTCTTTGGTCGCATAGTTGATGCATACTTGGTATTGGGTCAACCAATTCATTCCCAGAATAATATCCAATTTGTCAGAATCGATGATTATCAGAGACATTGGAAACTTGACCCCCTTGATATCAATTTCCAGATTAGGGCATACCAGATTGCTTCTGAGCAAGGATCTCGGGGATTGTACCAACATATGTTTTCCCAAAATCAAGCAAGGAAATTTGTTTTGGGCAGCAAAACTCCGCGAAATAAAAGAGTGGGAAGCCCCAGAGTCAAATCAAATTATGGCAGGTATGTTATTCATAGGGAACATACTAATGACGACTTCCGGGTCTTCTTGGGCTTCATCAGCGGAGATATGATGGATTTGCCCTTGGATGGCACTCGGGCCAGGATATGTCTCCAGATAGTTGACTTGCGGATGGAATGGAGCTGCTAGCTTGCCGTTCTTGGGGTACTGTCTGGCGTAATGTCCGGTTTTCCCACAACTGAAACAGGAATTGTTGCGCTGACAATCTTCTCGTACCGGGCTGGTCACGATTGATGGGGAACGTAGCATAAATTCAAAATTTTCCTACGTGTCACCAAGATCTATATATGGAGTCATCTAGCAACAAGGGAGGAGTGGATCTACATACCCTTGTAGATCGCGCGCGGAAGCGTTCAAGAGAACGGGGTTGATGGAGTCGTACTCGTCGTGATCCAAATCACCGATGATCCTAGCGCCGAACGTACGGCACCTCCGCGTTCAACACACATATGGAGCAGCGACGTCTCTCTCCTTATTGACAGCAAGGGGGAGGAGAGGTTGGATTGGAGATCCAGCAGCACCGACGACGTGGTGGTGGAAGTAGCGGGATCCAACAGGGCTTCGCCAAGCGCTGCGAGGAGAGTCATGGGAGGAGAGGGAGCGCCAGGGCTTAGTATGGTTGCCCTCCCTTCCCCCCACTATATATAGGGCCAAGGGAGAGGGGGGGCGCAGCCTTGGCCCTTCCTCCAAGGAAGGGTGCGGCCAGGGAGGAGTCCATCCTCCCCAAGGCACCTCGGAGGTGCCTTCCCCCTTTAGGACTCTTCCTTTCCCTTGACTCTTGGCGCATGGGCCTCTTGGGGCTGGTGCCCTTGGCCCATACAGGCCAAGGCGCACACCCCTACAGCCCATGTGGCCCCCCGGGGTAGGTGGCCCCACCCGGTGGACCACCGGAACCCTTCTGGTGGTCCCGGTACAATACCGGTGACCCCGAAACTTGTCCCGATGGCCGAAATAGCACTTCCTATATATAATTTTTACCTCCGGACCATTCCGGAACTCCTCGTGACGTCCGGGGATCTCATCCGGGACTCCGAACAACTTTCGGGTTACCGCATACTAATATCTCTATAACCCATAGCGTCACCGAACCTTAAGTGTGTAGACCCTACGGGTTCGGGAGACATGCAGACATGACCGAGATGACTCTCCGGTCAATAACCAACAGCGGGATCTGGATACCCATGTTGGCTCCCACATGTTCCACGATGATCTCATCGGATGAACCACGATGTCAAGGACTTAATCAATCCCGTATACAATTCCCTTTGTCTAGCGGTACGATACTTGCCCGAGATTCGATCGTCGGTATCCCGATACCTTGTTCAATCTCGTTACCGGCAAGTCTCTTTACTCGTTTCGTAACACATCATCCCGTGATCAACTCCTTGATCACATTGTGCACATTATGATGATGTCCTACCGAGTGGGCCCAGAGATACCTCTCCGTTTACACGGAGTGACAAATCCCAGTCTCGATTCGTGCCAACCCAACAGACACTTTCGGAGATACCTGTAGTGTACCTTTATAGCCACCCAGTTACGTTGTGACGTTTGGCACACCCAAAGCACTCCTACGGTATCCGGGAGTTGCACAATCTCATGGTCTAAGGAAATGGATACTTGACATTAGAAAAGCTTTAGCATACGAACTACATGATCTTGTGCTAGGCTTAGGATTGGGTCTTGTCCATCACATCATTCTCCTAATGATGTGATCCCGTTATCAATGACATCCAATGTCCATGGTCAGGAAACCATAACCATCTATTGATCAACAAGCTAGTCAACTAGAGGCTTACTAGGGACATGGTGTTGTCTATGTATCCACACATGTATCTGAGTTTCCTATCAATACAATTCTAGCATGGATAATAAACGATTATCATGAACAAGGAAATATAATAATAACTAATTTATTATTGCCTCTAGGGCATATTTCCAACAATCTCCCACTTGCACTAGAGTCAATAATCCAGTTCACATCGATATGTGATTAACACTCAAGGTCACATCCCCATGTGACTAACACCCAAAGAGTTTACTAGAGTCAATAATATAGTTCACATTACCATGTGATTAACACTCGATGAGTTCTGGGTTTGAACATGTTATGCTTGTGAGAGATGTTATAGTCAATGGGTCTGAATCTTTCAGATCCGTATGTACTTCGCAAATCTCTATGTCATCTTGTAGATGCAGCTACTACGCTATATTTGGTGCCATTTCAAATAACTGTTCTACTTGGAGCTATTCTAAATTGTTGCTCCATTATATGTATCCGGTATCTCTACTCAGAGCTATCCGGATAGGTGTTAAGCTTGCATCGACGTAACTCTTTACGTCGAACTCTTTATCACCTCCATAACCAAGAAACATATCCTTATTCCTCTAAGGATAATTTAGACCACTATCTGGTGATCTACTCCTAGATTACCTTTGTACCCTCTTGCCAGATATGTGGCAAGGCACACATCAGGTGCGGTACTCAGCATGGCATACCGTATAGAGCCTATGACAAAAGCATAGGGGACGACCTTCGTCCTTCCTCTTTCTTCTGCCGTGGTCGAGCTTTAAGTCTTAACTTCATACCTTACAACTCAGGCAAGAACTCCTTCTTTGACTGATCCATCTTGAACACCTTCAAGATCATGTCAAGGTATGTGCTCATTTGAAAGTACCATTAAGAATTTTGATCTATCCTTATAGATCTTGATGCTCAATGTTCAAGTAGCTTAATCCAGGCTTTCCATTGAAAAATACTTTCCAAATAACCCTATATGCTTTCCAGAAATTCTACATCATTTCTGATCCATAATATGTTAACAACATATACTCATCAGAAATTCTATAGTGCTCCCACTCACTTCTTTGGAAATACAAGTTTCTCATAAACTTTGTATAAACCCAAAATCTTTGATCATCTCATCAAAGCGTACATTCCAACTCCGAGATGCTTACTCCAGTCCTCAGAAGGATTGCTGGAGCTTTGCATACTTATTAGCATCTTTCAGGATTAACAAAACCTTCCGGTTGTATCACATACAACCTTTCCTCAAAAATCGTCGAGGAAACAATGGTTTTTGGCATCCTATCTGCAAGATTTCACAAATAATGCAGTAATTGCTAATATAATTCCAACAGACTCTTAGCATCGCTACGAGTGAGAAAGTCTCATCGTAGTCAACTCCTTGAACTTGTCGGAAAACATCTTAACGACAAGTCGAGCTTTCTTAATGGTGATACTTACCATCATTGTCCGTCTTCCTTTTAAAATCCATCTGTACTCAATAGCCTTACGACCATCGAGCCGTTCTACCAAAGTCTACACTTTGTTTTCATACATGGATCCTCTCTCGGATTTTATGGCCTCGAGCCATTTATCGGAATCCGGGCCCACCATCGCTTCTCCATAGCTCGTAGGTTCATTGTTGTCTAGCAACATGACTTCCAAGACAGGATTACGTACCACTCTGAAGTAGTACGCATCCTTGTCATCCCACGAGGTTTGGTAGTGACTTGATCTGAAGTTTCATGATCACTATCATAAGCTTCCACTTCAATTGGTGTAGGTGCCACAGGAACAACTCCTGTGCCCTGCCACACACTAGTTGAAGAGACGGTTCAATAACCTCATCAAGTCTCCACCATCCTCCCACTCAATTCTTTCGAGAGAAACTTTTCCTCGAGAAAGGACCCGATTCTATAAACAATCCCTTATTGCTTTCGGATCTGAGACAGGAGGTATACCCAACTGTTTTGGGTCTCCTATGAAGATGCATTTATCCGCTTTGGGTTCGAGCTTATCAGCCTGAAACTTTTTCACATAAGCGTCGCAGCCCCAAACTTCTAAGAAATGACAGCTTAGGTTTCTCTAAACCATAGTTCATATGGTGTCATCTCATCAGAATTACGTGGTGCCCTATTTAAAGTGAATGTGGTTGTCTTTAATGCCTAACCCATAAACTATCGTGGTAATTCGATAAGAGACATCATGGTATGCATCATATCCAATAGGGTGCAGTTATGATGTTCGGACACACCATCACACTATGGTGTTCCAGGCTGTATTAGTTGTGAAACAATTTCCACAATGTCTTAATTCTGTGCCAAACTCGTAATTCAGATATTCATCTCTATGATCATATCATAGATATTTTATCCTCTTGTCACGACGATCTTTCAACTTCACCCTGAAATTACTTGAACCTTTCAATAATTCAGACTCGTGATTCATCAAGTAAATATACTCAACATCTACTCGAATCATCTGTGAAGTAAGAACATAACGATATCCACTACATGCCTCAGCACTCATTGGATTGCACATATCAAAATGTATTACTTCCAACAAGTTGCTTTCTAGTTCCATTTTACTGAAAACGAGGCTTTCAGTCATCTTGCCCATGTGGTATGATTTGCATGTCTCAAGTGATTCAAAATCAAGTGAGTCCAAACAGTCCATTTGCATGGAGTTTCTTCATGCATATACACCAATAGACATGGTTCGCATGTCTCAAACCTTTCAAAAACAAGTGAGCCCAAAGATCCATCAACATGGAGCTTCTTCATGCGTTTTATACCGATATGACTTACGTGGCAGTGCCACAAGTAGGTGGTACTATCATTACTATCTTTTGGCATGAACATGTGTATCACTACGATCGAGATTCAATAAACCATTCATTTCAGGTGTAAGACCATTGAAGGTACTATTCAAATAAACAGAGTAACCATTATTCTCTTTAAATGAATAACCGTATTGCGATAGACATAATCCAATCATGTCTATGCTCAACGCAAACACCAATCTCGATGGTAGAGGGAGCGTACGATATTTGATCAACCTTGGAAATACTTCCAACACATATCGTCATCTCACCTTTAGCTAGTCTCCGTTTATTCCGTAGCTTTTATTTCGAGTTACTAACACTTAGCAACCGAACCGGTATCTAATACCCTGGTGCTACTAGGAGTACTAGTAAAGTACACATTAACATAATACATCCAATATACTTCTATCGACCTTGCCAGCCTTCTTATCTACCAAGTATCTAGGGTAATTCTACTCCAGTGGCTGTTCCCTTTATTACAGAAGCACTTAGTCTCGGGTTTGGGTTCAACCTTGGGTTTCTTCACTAGAGCAGCAGCTGATTTGCCGTTTCATGAAGCATCCCTTTTTGCCCTTGCCCTTCTTGAAACTAGTGGTTTCACCAACCATCAACAATTGATGCTCCTTCTTGATCTCTACTTTTGTGGTGTCGAACATCGCGAATATCTCAAGGATCATCATATATGTCCCTGATATATTATAGTTCATCACGAAGCTCAAGCAGCTTGGTGGTAATGACTTCAGAGAACCATCACTTATTTCATCTGGAAGATCAACTCCCACTCGATTCAAGCGATTGTTGTACTCAGACAATCTGAGCACAAGTTCAACAATTGAGCTTTTCTCCCTTAGTTTGCAGGCTAAGAAAATCGTTGGAGGTCTTATACCTCTTGACGTGGGCACGAGCCTGAAATCCCAATTTCAGCCCTCGAAATATCTCATATGTTTCACGACGTTTCAAAACGTCTTCGGTGCCTCAACTCTAAGCCGTTTAACTGAACTATCACGTATTTATCAAAATGTGTATGTCAGATGTTCGCAACATCCATAGACAACGTTCGAGGTTCAGCACACTGAGCGGTGCATTAAGGACATAAGCCTTCTATGAAGCAATGAGGACAAACCTCAGTTTATGGACCTAGTCCGCATAATTACTATTATCAACTTTCAACTAAATTTTCTCTAGGAACATATCTAAACAGTAGAACTGAAGCGCGAGCTACGACATAATTTGCGAAGACCTTTTGACTATGTTCAGGATAATTAAGTTCATCTTGTGAACTCCCACTCAGATAGACATCCCTCTAGTCATCTAAGTGATTACATGATCCGAGTCAACTAGGCCGTGTCCGATCATCACGTGAGACGGACTAGTCATCATTGGTGAACATCTTCATGTTGATCGTATCTACCATACGACTCATGCTCGACCTTTCGGTCTCTTGTGTTCCGAGGCCATGTCTGTACATGCTAGTCTCGTCAAGTCAACCTAAGTGTTTCGCGTGTGTAAATCTGTCTTACACCCGTTGTATATGAACGTTAGAATCTAACACCCGATCATCATGGGGTGCTTCGAAACAACGAACTGTCGCAACGGTGCACAGTTAGGGGGAACACTTTCTTGAAATTATTATGAGGGATCATCTTATTTACTACCATCGTTCTAAGTAAACAAGATGCATAAACATGATAAACATCACATGCAATCAAATAGTGACATGATATGGCCATCATCACTTTGCTCCTCTTGATCTCCATCTTCGGGGCTCCATGATCATCATCGTCACCGGCATGACACCATGATCTCCATCATCATGATCTCTATCATCGTGTCTTCATGAAGTTGTCTCGTCAACTATTACTTCTACTACTACAGCTAACGGTTAGCAATAAAGTAAAGTAATTACATGACGTTTATGTTGACATGCAGGTCATAAATAAATTAAGACAACTCCTATGGCTCCTGCCGGTTGTCATACTCATCGACATGCAAGTTGTGATTCCTATTACAAGAACATGATCAATCTCATACATCACATATATCATTCATCACATCCTTTTGGCCATATCACATCACATAGCATACCCTGCAAAAACAAGTTAGACGTCCTCTAATTGTTGTTTGCATGTTTTACGTGGCTGCTATGGGTTTCTAGCAAGAACGTTTCTTACCTACGCAAAAACCACAACGTGATATGCCAATTGCTATTTACCCTTCATAAGGACCCTTTTCATCGAATCCGATCCGACTAAAGTGGGAGAGACAGACACCCGCTAGCCACCTTATGCAACTAGTGCATGTCAGTCGGTGGAACCAGTCTCACGTAAGAGTACGTGTAAGGTCGGTCCAGGCCGCTTCATCCCACAATGCCACAGAATCAAGATTGGACTAGTAACGGTAAGCATATTGAACAAAATCAATGCCCACAACTACTTTGTGTTCTACTCGTGCATAGAAACTACGCATAGACCTAGCTCATGATGCCACTAATGGGGAACGTAGCATAAATTCAAAATTTTCCTACGTGTCACCAAGATCTATCTATGGAGTCATCTAGCAACGAGGGAGGAGTGGATCTACATACCCTTGTAGATCGCGCGCGGAAGCGTTCAAGAGAACGGGGTTGATGGAGTCGTACTCGTCGTGATCCAAATCACCGATGATCCTAGCGCCGAACGGACGGCACCTCCGCGTTCAACACACGTACGGAGCAGCGACGTCTCCTCCTTCTTGATCCAGCAAGGGGGGAGGAGAGGTTGATGGAGATCCAGCAGCACGACGGCGTGGTGGTGGAAGTAGCGGGATTCCAACAGGGCTTCGCCAAGCGCTGCGGGAGGAGGGAGATGTGTCATGGGAGGGAGAGGGAGGCGCTAGGGCTTAGGTATGGTTGCCCTCCCTTCCCCCCACTATATATAGGGCCAAGGGAGAGGGGGGGGGGGCGCAGCCTTGGCCCTTCCTCCAAGGAAGGGTGCAGCCAGGGAGGAGTCCATCCTCCCCAAGGCACCTCGGAGGTGCCTTCCCGCTTTAGGACTCTTCCTTTCCTTATCTCTTGGCGCATGGGCCTCTTGGGGCTGGTGCACTTGGCCCATACAAGCCAAGGCGCATACCCCTACAGCCCATGTGCCCCCCCTGGGGTAGGTGGCCCCACCCGGTGGACCCCCGGGACCCTTCCGGTGGTCCCGGTACAATACCGGTGACCCCGAAACTTGTCCCGATGGCCGAAATAGCACTTCCTATATATAATTCTTTACCTCTGGACCATTCCGAAACTCCTCGTGACGTCCGGGATCTCATCCGGGACTCCGAAAAACTTTCGGGTTACCGCATACTAATATCTCTATAACCCTAGCGTCACCGAACCTTAAGTGTGTAGACCCTACGGGTTCGGGAGACATGCAGACATGACCGAGATGACTCTCCGGTCAATAACCAACAGCGGGATCTGGATACCCATGTTGGCTCCCACATGTTCCACGATGATCTCATCGGATGAACCATGATGTCAAGGACTTAATCAACCCCGTATACAATTCCCTTTGTCTATCGGTACGATACTTGCCCGAGATTCGATCGTCGGTATCCCGATACCTTGTTCAATCTCGTTACCGGCAAGTCTCTTTACTCGTTTCGTAACACATCATCCCGTGATCAACTCCTTGATCACATTGTGCACATTATGATGATGATGTCCTACCGAGTGGGCCCAGAGATACCTCTCCGTTTACACGGAGTGACAAATCCCAGTCTCGATTCGTGCCAACCCAACAGACACTTTCGGAGATACCTGTAGTGTACCTTTATAGCCACCCAGTTACGTTGTGGCGTTTGGCACACCCAAAGCACTCCTACGGTATCCGGGAGTTGCACAATCTCATGGTCTAAGGAAATGATACTTGACATTAGAAAAGCTTTAGCATACGAACTACATGATCTTGTGCTAGGCTTAGGATTGGGTCTTTGTCCATCACATCATTCTCCTAATGATGTGATCCCATTATCAATGACATCCAATGTCCATGGTCAGGAAACCGTAACCATCTATTGATCAACGAGCTAGTCAACTAGAGGCTTACTAGGGACATGGTGTTGTCTATGTATCCACACATGTATCTGAGTTTCCTATCAATACAATTCTAGCATGGATAATAAACGATTATCATGAACAAGGAAATATAATAATAACTAATTTATTATTGCCTCTAGGGCATATTTCCAACAACGATATTCTTGACTTGAGTGGTGGCCTTGTTGACATTTTGCTGCCAGTTGGGTTTGTACTCAACCTGAGTCTGTTGCCACGTACAAGCCTTCTGCACGGGTTGCATATCCTTCTTAGGCTCAAATTTGCGTTTGTGATCATTATTAGCTGGCTTGTTGTCGTGCATGAGCTTGTGTTCCCACTCTGCGATGAGAGCCTTGTTCACCAGAGTTTGGAAGTCCGGAAAATCAAACATGCTGAGAGTGCACCTGAGATGCTGATTCAGTCCTCCAAGAAATCTGTTGACCTTCCGTTCTTCGATGGCCACATCGTAGAGGGAATAGCGGGCCAAATGGTTGAATTTATTCAGGTACTCGCTGACTGACATGCTTCCCTGAGTGAGAGAGAGGAATTCATGCTGCTTGATATTCATAATTCCGGAGGGAATATGATACTTGCGGAAGTGATCCTTGAATTTAGTCCAAGTAATTTCCTCGTCCGCGGGCCACATGGCCTTAGCATTATCCCACCATATTGCGACAGCTCCTTCAAGATAATGCGTTGCGAAAGGAACCTTGTCTCCTTCTTCAGTGCGAGCAATTTCCAGCTTCTTCTCTATAGTCCTCAACCAATCATCAGCGTCCAATGGATCAATAACTTGACTGAAACTGGGAGGTTTGGTTCGCTGAAAATCTGACAGCTTGGAGTAATGACCATTCTGATGTCCATTCTGTCCAACCATAACTTGCACACTTTTTAGTAGTTCCATCAGATCGTTGTTCCTTCTTTCTTCAAACATTCACATGATTTGCTCAGTAGAAGGCGGATGTGGCGGTGGAGGCGGAGGTGGCTGGTATGGCTCGAGGGAATGTCCTGCCTGTCTTGCGGAGCGACAAACAGGGACATCCTCACAAGCTTGGCTGCTACTACTTCCCCGCGACATCCTATTATTTAGTTTCCCAATGCAAAGCAACCGCGATGAGAAATATCCAAAAATGGGAGGAAAGCCAGTGACAAAACTAGAAGAAAACAACAAAAGAAACCAAGGCGAATAAAAAGAGAGTTCCAACATAATTATACATAGACTCAACATAAGAGTTAAACATCATGACAGGGTCACTACCCTCATACATGAAACTAAGCATCATAACACGTGCGACTACATCCATACATCATACTCATGCCGACGGAGATACTCTAGCGATCTACTGCTCGGATGGTGCTGCTGCGGGCTCCTCTCCTGAGCCGGACCCAGATCCTGAACTGATAGCGCTGACCTCCGGGTTAAGAGAGACACGACGATGCTGCCTTGACGACTCGCCCTCAGGGGCATGTGCGGGATGGGATCTAAGCATAGGAGCTGCAGGAGTAGCGACAAGGGAAGCCCATGCAGAAGGAGCACTGTGAGGGTTTACTGCCAAAGGGGTAGTGGTACTCTGAGTGGTGGCAGAGGCTAGAGGAACGGAGGAAGTGAAACCAATAGTAGGAAGAGGGTTCCTATTACGGGCAGCGGCGAGAGCTATCCGGGTGCGGGCTAGCTCCCGAGCTAACTCGTAATTCAGGAGATAACTGGCAGTGATATAACGGGAAAGGTGGCTAGTAGGGCGATCGCATGCCGGATTAATCAAAGGAAAGCGGATACGCCCATTCTCGTGCAGAGATGGGTAGTAAAAGAAACCTGGGTGGGTGTGCATGCGAACCTCGTTATAGCGCAAGTCTACAAGAGCTTCGATTGCAGCAAAATGGACCGCCTGAGATGCCATAGAAGCAAGACCACCCTTAGTAGAACGAGTGTAAGCACTAGAGGGGGAACTGTGGTGTAGAGTGACCTCAGCATAATACTCGTAAAATGATCCGGCCAGATGCTCCCGATACACCTAATACTCTGGATCAGCGCCCTCTGGGTAGAGTCGTCGCCACACATTCTGAAGCAGGTGCGACGATGTGTACGGAGCTGGCTCAGGATGGTACAAGATCGGAACTGGAGCCATCTACACTCACAACCATCATACGGTTAGTAATAACAACATATAACCATGCATGCAATGCGGCAACCAATTTTCTATGACTACCGGCACTCAGACGAAACTATTTACCGTTCCACTAGCGCACTAACGGTCTAGCATGTCCTACCATCAGCGCCGCTCTGATACCAAGCATTGTGGCACCCCGACTCAGAGCAACCGGTTTACCTTGCATTGGCAGCCCAGAGATCAAGTCTTCTAGCAACACACAACAACATGGCACAGAAACAACCACATTATTGATGCTAGCGGATTACACGGTTCTAATATTACATCGAGATAAGAGGCCAAGCGGCACACACGGTGCGGCTGAATAGTATGTACATTATTTAATGAACATAAAGGGCCTCGATTACACGAACTATGCGGCAGCGGAAGAACGATGAAGTGGAACTCCATAGCACAGGGACACCGACGTGGACACGGCCTAGACGCGGGAAGATCTCCAATGCGAAGTGAATTGCCTGGAAACTGGCATGACACGCCAAGTCAGTACATTGAATGTACTTGCAAGCTCACAACAAACATAAGCATAATGATAAACAATATCATGACCATTAATCAGATTAATGCAATGCAAGTAATGCTACTAATGCGGTGAAACCAACATGTGCATCGAGTCCCACGGACTCGCTTACCAGAGTGGTTACCTCGTAACCAAACGATGCTCATACCCGGATCACAACTGAAACCAATCACTTACGATCAACTCATGATCTCCAGAATCATCAGTGCCATCAACATTTATTTAGTGTGCAAGATTAATTATAAAATTTGATCCATGGTGTGACTTACCTCCGAGTTGTACCCATAACCAAGGACGCGGCTATCGATAGATTTAATACACTCTGCAGAGGTAGCGCACTTTACCCACACCACGGAATCCACGGCCTCGCCCTCCCATTCAGGTGGACCACGGCATTCCGACGAAACAATCCCTTTGTCATGACACTCCCCCGGCCACTCCGACAAACTCCCTCTCATGGCTATGTCCTGGGTGGCCCCGTGTCTACCAAAGACACCAACGGCCACCATCGTGGCAAAACGGTCCCAAACGGGGACAAGGTACCATAAAAACAAACGGGCACACAAGGTTAAGTCTGCTTACCGGGCCAGGGTATGCGTGCCCATAACCTTCCATCGTTGGAGGCACCGGCGAGAGGCACAACAAAGGGCCGAATCAAGACCTCCCACAAGGTAAATGTGGTCGCACTGAGAAAACCCGATTCAGTGGCACCATGACTTGATCAATGTCATATTCAAGTGGACTTATTAACAGGTTTAACTTGAAAAAAATTAAACTACCAAGTCAAGCGATGCCATGATTATGACACTATTCAACATGCAAAGCATACAACTCCCATGTACGGATCAAACTTATCAACATAACTTTCTTGCACTACTCATGATCAAACTTTACTGGTTCTCACTCAACTTTTATTATTATGCAATATTTTTATTAACTCATAATTTTTATGAAGATATCACTTAACAAAAGAACTAGCATTATTTATCATAGCAATACCACTAAGGCAAAATTTTATTCTACTAGACCAAACTAGTCCAAGCTTTAAACCAGTAACTTAAACAAGCATTTCAAGAATGACAAAGTAACTAGCAAGCAATCATACTTATTTAACAAATTTTTAAATGCATATAAGAACTCATATTTAAGTATAAACAATCATAGATATTGAAATGACACCATCCAAATGCTGGTGTGGCTTGCCTTAGTGCAGAGGAGGGTCACACTCCTCCTGGTTATCTTCAAGGCAAGATCCTCCTTCTGAAAATAATTAAAAACCACAACACAAAATATCAAAAACCATTCTAATAATCACCAGAAATTCTAGACAGCAAGGAAAATTCCACATTTTGGTGCGCTGCTAGAGCTTTCTGAAACAAACACAATGCAAAAAGAATCAACTCATTTGGACTTAGGAGCTAGGAGTTATTAGTGGTCAAAGTTGTGGTCAAAGATTTAAATTATTTTGAATAAATCAGAAAACCTGGGGGGTGACGTCGATGGCGTAAAGCTAGGATACACCTCCACTCGTACCGCTTCAGGTGCGAGTGGTGAGGCTGACATCGGGCCCTACCGGTCAGGAGAGAGGGGGGAGAGAGGAAACAGAGCGCGGCGGCGCTCCGCCGGATCTTACATCGGCGACGAGTGGGTTTTGGGCAAAACCAGAGGGATAGAAGTGGAGAGGGGGTCAAGGCACACCTGCCCGTACCCATGGCTTGCCGGGGGATGGCCGGAGTTGCTCGCAATCAAGCTCGCAAACGGCGGTGGCGGACGGGTCTTGCCAGAGAGGAAGAAGGCGACAGCGAGGGGCGACTCCAGGGGCTCAGCTGTGTTCAAGCGATACCAGAGGATCCCCAACGACGCGCCTGAGAGGTTTATAGGACTAGAGGGGCTCTAGAGTGGGGTGGTTGGGCTACGGGGATCGCCGGCGAGCTCTGGTCGAGGTCGACGGCCAGAGGCCTGCCCGACCGGGCTACGACTTCTCTACGCGGTTGTGGTGGTTGGGTGGTGCGGTGTGAGGCTTCGGAGCGGAGGGAATGGCTCTATATATAGCCGGAGCGAGAGAGGGGGTATGTGGTGCCACTAGAGTTCTCTAGAGACCGGCGAACGGCGACGAAAGGCACCAGAGGGAGGGGGCAAAGGCTCAATGTGTAGGTGGGAGCTGTCTATGCTCGCGGACGAGCACATGAGGCAGGGGGAGAAGAAAACAAGTGCACAAGCGCACTGTGGCTTTTGGCGGCGATGTGCCCGTGCTCGCTGCAGCGTCTCCGGCATCGGCAAGCGCCAGGGAGGGGTCAAAGGTGATGAGTCGAGGCTGGTGGCGTGGTGCGGCAGTCGTCGGCTAGCTCTGGCTCGAGCACGCACCCAACAGAGGCATTGGCGCTACCCAGAGCGTGTCGAATGCATGCCAGACCCCGTGTCCACATGCGGTCACCGCCCTGGCATGGTCAAAACGACGCCCATGACCGACCAAACCTTGTCTGGGCTAAAGTCCTTGCCGTGATAGGTCTAGAGAAGCTGAGGACTCATCGCCGGGCCGACCAGATGTGACTCAACCATCTTGGCAAGTTTCTGGACAGAAACTTGGCTGCTACGTTTGGATAGCTTCTAGATGGCCATTAGGGCTGATCTCCTGGGGTTAGGTTTTCTTAGGAGGGTGAAGAGGCTCAAGAAAAATCAGGGCCAACGGATCAAGGAAAAATGCACCTGCTGTACAAAGTGCAATTTTGGACTAGAAGAGAAATTATTTTTTGTAGAAAAAATATTACAAAAAGTCATGCAATATTTTTGCTTGGGAAGGTGGGCCATGGTTCAAAGAATATTCAGGAATTATTTCAGAATTTTTGGAGTGATAGAAATGGGGGTTGCTTTGGAGCACTAGTTTCTGAAATAGGCTTAAGAAGAGAAAATTAATATTTTTCTTTTAGGAAAAATAGTCATTTGATTATTTTGGGGATTTTCAGAGAAATGAGATTGAAGGAGAAGTAGATAGGTCACTTGGGTGAAAGTCAAGGGCATGCCCAAGTGACAAGTCCATTTGAATTGATTCCAAAACCCAAATCCAAATCCAATGCAAAGGCAAAACCATGTCCGGAAAAAGAGAGAAAGCAAAATCCAGGTTGTCAGATTGGGCCAATCAGGGGAGTTGCATTTTTTTACCTGTAAACATTCTGGTGCCTGAATAAAGCTTGGCGAGTTTGTCTCAAAAAAATCTCATTTCAAAAAAAGAATTAACAATTACACATGCACACATAGTTACAGTAGCGTTAATATCTATTGCCACGTGGCCCTGGCGGATGGGCTCCACTGTCATAAACATAGTTAATTGTTAACTAATCTATCACCGGTGTTTTTTGAAATAAAAAACCACAGTTGTCGTAGGTACTCACACTGTTCCTTTTTACTCCGCATATTAGATTTGTGTCAAGTCAAACTTTGCAAAGTGTAACCGGACTTATATTAAAAGTTATCAACATTTATAATACCAAATATATGTACTTTGAAACTATATTTCATAATGAATCTAACGACATTGATTTGGCATTATGAGTATTGATACTTTTTTATAAGTTTGGTCAAATTAGAAATACTTTGAGTTTGGACAAAACTTATATGCAAACTAAAAAGGAGCGGATGGAGTATTATAAACTTTACAAAAACGATAGATTTGATGGGGAACATTGCATGGAAAACAAAAAAATTCTACGCACACGCAAGATCTATCCATAGAGATGCATAACTATGAGAGGGGGTGAGGGAGTCCTGGACTAAGGGGTCCTCGGGTGTCCGATCTATTGGATATGGGACGGACTGATGGGCCGTAAGGATACAAAGACTAAAGATTCTACCCGTGTCCGGATAGGAATCTCCTTGGCGTGGAAGGCAAGCTTGACGTCAACTATGAAGATTCCTTTCTCTGCAATCGACCTTGTGTAACCCTGAATCCCTCCTGTGTCTATATAAACTAGAGGGCTAGGTCCGTAGATAGCCCCGAATAATCATAGCTAGGCTAGACTTTTAGGGTTTAGCCATTACAATCTCGTGGTAGATCAACTCTTGTAATACTCATATTCATCAAGATCAATCAAGCAGGAAGTAGGGTATTACCTCCATAGAGAGGGCCCGAACCTGGGTAAACATTGTATCCCCGTCTCCTGTTACCATCGATCCTAGACCCACAGTTCGGGACCCTCTACCCGAGATCCGCCGGTTTTGACACCAACATTGGTGCTTTCATTGAGAGTTCCACTGTGTTGTCCTCAAAAGGTTTGATGGCTCCTTCAATCATCTACAATCATGCTGTCCAAGGGGAAGTCTTCCTCCCCGGACATATCTTCATGTTCGGTGGCTTCGCACTGCGGGCCAACTCGCTTGGCCATCTGGAGCAGATCAAAAGCTACGCCCCTGGCCACCAGGTTAGATTTGGAAGCTTCAACTACGTCGCGGATATCCGTGGAGACTTGATCTTCGATAGATTTGAGACCACGGCAGCCGCTCCCAGCCACCACGATGAACATGACTTAGATCTGTCATCGGGCCATACCCAGGAAATTGCACCTGAAACCACTCTGGCCTTAGATCCGGAGCAGGTCACGCCATCCGAGGACAGGAAGCTCCACCCCGCCACGGAAGCCGCAGACCCCACGGCGTTGGAGCCGCACACGGACTTAACTTCAAGTAACATCTGTGTCACCGGAGCCACGAACTCGTTTCCGGTTATAAGTTTCGAACTATGTGCGTCCGCGCATGTCGAAAATGATTGGTCATCGATCGCCGAATTCAGCGCCGCGGACATCTTCCGGCACTCGCCTTTGGGCGACGTACTAAACTTGTTAAGAGCACTATCTTTAGTGGGAGGCTCACAGCCGAATTATGCCTGGCTTGAACCAGAGGCTGGTGATGGAGAATTTCACTTCCCACCCACCGCCCACTTCATAGCCACTGTCGAAGACTTAACTGACATGCTTGATTACGGCTCCAACGACATCGACGGTATGGACGACGATGCCGGAGAAGAAGAGGCCCAGAACCCATCGTTCACCGGACGTTGGACGACCACTTCCTCTTATGATGTATACATGGTGGATGCACCAAAGGAGAATAGCGGCGATGACAAGGAAGATCCAGCTGAGGATAAACCTTCCGAGATACAATCAAAGCGCCAGCGTCAGCGGCGCCGCTCTAAGTCACGCCGCAGTAAAGATAGCAACACCGACACAGGAGAAGATAGCACTCCGGAAGGTGCCGAAGACAATGAAGACCCCGTTGACGTAGCTACTGAACAGGATGAATGGGAGGATGGGCAGTTTAGCCCTGGTAAATAGGCCACGCACAAAGACTCGGAGGACGGTAGTTATCTTCCGCTATCCGATGATGAGGTGAGCCTCGGCACTGAGGATCTCATCGTGCCTGAGGAATCTCTTGAGCAGGAGCGCTTCAAGCTCCAGCTAATAGCCACTACAAGGAGCCTGAAGAAGAAGCACCAACGACTTCAAGATGACCAAGATCTGCTCAATGATAAATGGACCGATGTCCTAGTAGCCGAAGAATACGGCCTCAAGCGCCCAGCCAAAAGCTACCCGAAGTGCAAATTGCTACCTCAGTTCGATGACGAGGCGCTGGAACACATACCACCATCGCGTAATGCGGCTGACCGACCACCACGTGGTCGGGATAAAGCGGCAACTCAAGCCTAATACCAGCCCGCCACGCCTCATCGCAAAGGCAGAGGTAAATCAGCTCACGGTCATACATATGACCTTCAACAGGACCTGAACAATAAAGTAGGACATACCAGATCGATCTACGGATCGCGAGGACATGCCCGACACGCGACAACGACCATCTATTCAGACGTGACAAACCTAGTCATGCGCGGGCTGAAAGCCGCAGATGGACCCCATCAGAGCTACGTCGCGATACGGCCCGATATAGAGGCGCCGCACACCCTCATTGCTTCACAGACTAAGTTATGGAACACGAATTCCCATAAGGGTTCAAAACCGTGAATATAGAATCCTACGATGGAACCACAGACCCCGCGGTATGGATCGATGACTTCATTCTCCATATTCATATGGCCCGCGGTGATGACCTCCATGCCATTAAATACCTCCCCCTCAAACTCAAAGGACCAGCCCGACATTGGTTGAACAGCCTGCCCGAAAATTCCATCGGCAGCTTGGAAGACTTGGAAGAAGCCTTCCTTGATAACTTCCAAGGTACATATGTTCGACCCCCGGACGCTGATGACTTAAGCCATATAGTTCAACAGCCCGGAGAGTCCGCCAGGAAATTCTGGACTAGGTTCTTAACTAAAAAGAACCAGATCGTCCACTGTCCAGATGCCGAAGCCCTAGCGGCCTTTAAACACAGCATCCGTGATGAATGGCTCGCCCGTCACCTCGGCCAAGAGAAACCAAAGTCCATGGCGGCCCTCACGACACTCATGACCCGCTTTGGTGCGGGAGAGGATAGTTGGCTGGCCCGTAGCAAAAACAATGCAAGCAACGCCAGTACCCCTGAAGCCAAAAATAGCAACGACAAGTCCCGACACAACAGATACAAGCATCGAAACAACAATGAAAACACCGAGGATATGACGGTCAATGCCGGATTCAGTGGCTCTAAGTCCGGTCAGCAGAAGAAGCAGTTCAACAAGAACAATTCGGGCCCATCTAGCTTGGACCGCATACTTGATCGTCCGTGCCAGATTCATGGCACCCCAGACAAACCATCCAATCATACTGATAGAGATTGTTGGGTTTTTAAACAGGCCGACAAGTTAAATGCTGAAAACGAGGATAAGGGATCGCAAAGCGAAGACGACGACGAGGAGCCCCGGCCGCCGAACGCAGGGGGTCAGAAGAAGTTTCCCCCTCAGGTCAAAACGGTGAACATGATATACGCTACCCACATCCCCAAGAGGGAGCGCAAGCGCGCGCTCAGGGACGTCTATGCGATAGAGCCAGTCGCCCCAAAATTCAATCCATGGTCGTCATACCCGATCACTTTTGATCGCCGGGATCATCCGACCAGTATTCGTCACGGCGGTTCAGCCACACTGGTCCTGGACCCAATAATTGATGGGTTCCACCTAACGCGAGTCCTGATGGACGGTGGCGGCAGCCTCAACTTGCTCTATTAGGATACAATGCGCAAAATGGGCATTAACGCATCACGGATCAAGCCCATAAAGACTACCTTTAAGGGAGTCATACTGGGCGTAGAGGCCCGCTGCACGGGCTCAATCACACTAGAGGTTGTCTTCGGATCTCCGGACAACTTCCAAAGTGAGGAGTTAATCTTCGATATCGTCCCCTTTCGCAGCGGCTACGACGCACTGCTCGGACGAACCGCATTTGCTCGATTCAATGCAGTGCCACACTATGCTTATCTCAAGCTGAAGATGCCCGGACCACGCAGCATCATAACAGTCAATGGAAACACGGAACGCTCCCTCCGCACCGAGGAGCACACCGCTGCCTTAGCGACAGAGGTACATGGCGGCCTTTTCAAGCAGAACCTCAATTCGGCGGCCGATCCCCCGGACACTGTCAAGAGTCCGAACCACTCTGCAGAAGGACAACTCGGCTCGTCAAGAGCTCGACTAGCAATTTGGCCTACGTCCTAGTCCTGACCAAGTGGCGGCAATTGTACTACACATACATAATTACGCACTAAAAGTACCATGGACACGGATGGAGGCATAATCAGCCTGTGATCCGCAATATGGCTCGACCGCCCCGGACACACATATTTTCACTATTTCCTTTTCTTCTTTTCCCTTTTTCTTCTTTTTACAGGCCTTTTCTGGTGGCTTGACCATCGATTGTTTTCGAAGGATAAAAACACCAAGGCGACAAGAAGCATGGACGTACTGGGTAACCTTTAGGTGGCTTCTTCAACGATCCCTTTCACCTGTTTTCAGGACCCACACGCAGCTCTCCCTTGGTTAAGGCATAGTAAATAGCCTTCCGCTTATTGCATTATTTGTATAAATGCGCTTTAACACACCAATGAAATTATCATAGAAACAGTTTGCGGCCCAAATTTTACGGCCCTAGCTTACTGAAAGTGCGTTATATCGACTAGACGGGGGGGGGGGGGGGAATAGGCGATTTTTATGAAATTCTTCACTGAGGAATTTGCCAGTGAGGAAATTCCTTAGCGAAGAACTACTAGCAGCGGAATAAGTACTCAAAAGTAAACATAACAGAATACAAGCATAGTCATCATGATGAAATGAAGACAGGCACACAGTATAGGAAGCGTAAGCACAGGATAACACAGGATGAAGACAAAAAGACTGAAGAAATTGAACTGAGGAAATTGAGAAAGTCTTCAAACACAGATATGAACAAGCACACAACTCAATTATGAGGAAATGAAAGAGTTGAGGAAATGGAACCAGTAAGCTTGGTGAAGACAATGATTTGGTAGACCAGTTCCAACTGCTGTCTCAGTTGTACGTCTGGTTGGAGCGGCTGAGTATTTAAACTCGAGGACACACAGTCCCGGACACCCAGTCCTGAACACGCAGCTCAGGACACCCAGTCCTCACCGTATTCTCCTTGAACTAAGGTCACACAGACCTCGTTCAATCACTCGTGGTAAGTCTTCAGGCGACTTCCAAACCTTCACAAACTTGGTCACTCGGCAATCCACAATTCCTCTTGGATGCTCTAGACCATGACGCCTAACCATCTGGAAGAAGCACAGTCTTCAAAGGTAACAAGCGTCAGATCCACGCAGGATCAATCTCTTCAGTGATGCTCAATCACTTGGTGTTTGTAGGTGTTTGGTTTTGGGTTTTTCCTCACTTGATGATTTTCGCTCAAAGTCCTTAGAGGATGGGTTGCTCTCAAATGACAAGTGCCAGTTTCTCTTAGAGCAGCCAACTAGCTAGTGGTTGTAGGGGATGGCTATTTATAGCCTAGGGATCAGCCCGACATGATAAGACATAAATGCCCTTCAATGATATGACCGTTAGGTGAGTAGATATTTTGGGACAGCTGGCGCATAGCACAACAACGGTTGGAAATTTGAGTATCAAATTCTCAGGGCTATCATGTTCCTCACTGTGTAGGAAATCCGCACTGGCAGATTCCTAACTCCTCAGTCAAAACAAATTCCTCAGAGACCAGAAGAACTTCATCCCTGTCGCTGAAGAATACGACTGGACTGTATGAGATTTCTAATGGCTTCACTCGAAGGGATTGGTAGGTGTAGGATTTTGAGTTGAGCATCACATGGAAAATTTTCCTTAGTATTTCCTCGACCCCCTTTAACAGTATGGTGTCTCCTATGACTCACGAAAGAGAAAATGAAACTACGAAAACAAAAGTCTTCACGCTTCATGTTCCTCGAATGAATACCAAGTCTTCAAGGTCACACCAATTTCTTCACTTTCAAAGTCTTCAGAAAGTCTTCAGAAATTGAAAGTCTTCAGTCGAAGAACTTCATTTTTAGGGATCGACTTTCTCTGTAAATATCAAACTCCTCATAGACTTATAGACCTGTGTACACTCACAAACGCATTAGTCCCTTAACCTATAAGTCTTCAATACACCAAAATCAGTAAGGGGCACTAGATGCACTTACAATCTCCCCCTTTTTGGTGATTGATGACAATATAGGTTAAGTTTTCAACGAGGATAAACATATGAAGTGTAAATACTGATATTGAGGAATTTGATTACAAGATATAGAAGAACTCTCCCTGAAGATGTGCATAGTGAGGAATTTGCTTTTGAAGCAATGACACTTGAAGAGTTGAATCATGGAGATCTCCCCCTATATCTTGTAATTCATACACACATTTGACATATAACAAAGAAGAATTTGAAATGCATGATGAAATATGGTGACTGATGTAATTCAGCATGCGTGCAATAATATTAGCGAGGAATAAGCATGCAGAGAAACGTATCAAAGTGTCAGAGCACCATCGGGTTTAAGTTTACAACTCGATCCAATAAAGTCTCAGAAGAACGAGAGTTGTAACTTAACAAAAAAAAATGCCCATATAGAAAGACCCGCTTGAAGACTAACTCAAAATTCTCCCCCTTTGTCATCAAATGACCAAAAGGATCGAATACGAGGACTAACGCCCCTGAAGAATATCAAGTTGATGAAGGAGCGCCAGCGTTGTTGGGGTCGTTTGTCGTAGTAGGGCCTGCCGCAGTGTCGTCCAAGTCTTCATTTTCATCAGTGTCGCACGATGAAGAATATGAGCTGGCCACCAGAGAAGGAACCTTGACCTTCTTGAATTTCTTCGGTGGAGGTGCAGACTAGTCAAAATCTTCATTGAGACCCATTTTCTTCAGATCTTCTTCACCATACAGATGTGACAGGATTGCCCAGGTGCGACCAAAGACTTGATGGAGGTAGTAATGGTTTTTCTTCACTGCATTGTGTGTAGCAGTCATGTTGTGAAGAAATGAACCAAACTGACGCTTAACCCATTTATGATTTCGATCCACCTTCTGGTGAAGACTAAGCAGACGTTCACAGTCAGTCATCACGCGCGGAGCAGTCGATTGAGGAGTGGACTTGGGTGCATTGGAAGAGTCATGTGTGGCAGAGTCATCATTGGTGGAATAAGAGGCAGCTTTGCGAAATTGACCATCCAATGGACGAATGCCTTCATCAATAACAGTTGGTGCCTTGCCTTTCCATCAACTGAGGAATAGGTTTGCTTGAGAACTTCAATTGGGGGCAAGTAGCTGAGGTGATTCTGAAAATTAGTTTTGTAGTTGAGTGAAGACCTTGTCCTGAGGAATCTCGTAATCCAAGGTGCATAAGGCTTCAGCTCAAACGGAGATAGTGCAACATTTGCCAGGGTCCTCATGAATAAATCATGATAATTGACAGGAATGGCATGAACGATGTTGAATACCAGATTCTTCATGATGCCAATAATTTCCTCATCAGATGAGTCGTGGCCTTCGATAGGACTCATTGTCCTCGTAAGAATACGATAGACAGTTCTGGGCACATAAAGCAATTCCTTCATGAGGAATTTGGTTCTTGGTGCCTGACCTGGCTTCAAAGGTTTCATCAGAACCTGCATGTAGTGATTTGTAAGGTCAGGTTCACTGTAGATGCAACGAGCCTCTTCAAGGGGAGGACTGAGTGGTAAGGCACGAAGCAATTCAGAAGCTAGTGCAGTGTAGTGAGTGTTTTCAGACATCCAGTGTAGCACCCATGAATTCACATCTTCAGAATCTCCTGTGATGTGCAGCGTTGCATAAAATTGAAGAATCAGTTCTTCATTCCAATTGCAGATGTTAGAGCAAAAGTTTAACAGTCCAGCGTCGTGAAGAACACTAAGGACTGGTGCGAAGCACGACAGAGATTCCATATCCACGTGAGGAATATGCTCATGGTAGAAGATTTTCTCTTTGTAGAACATCACTGAGGAATAGAAATTGGCTTGACTAACAGTCCAGAAACGCCTCTTCCTAATGCGAGCAGAGTTATATGGGTTGTAATCTTCGAAGAATACGTGCTCGCCGAAGAAATCATCAGCCTTGAACTTTTGCTTGCGTGAGAATGGATCCTTTGGCTTCGGCAGAGGAGTGTTAGTGAGTTGCATCACGACCTCAGGAATCGCAATCTCAGGTTCTTCAGGCTGAGGAATTTCTAGTTCCTCTTTAGTGGCAGTCTGCGTCTTCAGATGTTCAGCAGCAACATTTTCTTCAGCACTAGTGGCTGGAATTTCCTCATGTACAGATGAAGTGAGGTGTAACACCCTCGATGCGACTATATCTCCCACGTGTCGAGGCACGACTTAGAGGCATAATCGCATTGAAGGCATATGTCGCAAGTGAGGTAATCTTCACACAACCCATGTAATATCATAAGGGAAAGAGATACATAGTTGGCTTACAATCGCCACTTCACACAATTACATGAATAAAGCATTACATCATCCAAATACACTCAAGGCCTGACTACAGAGCCAAAATAAAAGAAGAACCCCAAATGCGACAAAGGTCCCCGATCGACCCCAACTGGGCTCCACTACTGATCAACTAGAACAAAACCACACAAAGGACAAGATCTTCATCGAGCTCCTCCTGAGCTTGGTTGCGTCATCTGCACGGTCTCATCGGCACCTGCAAGCTAGTTTTGGAAGTATCTGTGAGTCACGGGGACTCAGCAATCTCGCACCCTCGCGATCAAGACTATTTAAGCTTATGGGTAAGGTAAAGGTATGAGGTGGAGCTGCAGCACGCGACTAGCATATTTGGTGGCTAACATACGCAAAAGAGAGCGAGAAGAGAAAGCAAAGCACGGTCGAGAATCTATGATCAAGAAGTGATCCTAGAACAACCTACGTCAAGCATAACTCCAACAACCGTGTTCACTTCCCGACCCCCATCGGAAAGAGACCATCACGGTTACACACGCGGTTGGTTCATTTTAATTAAGGTCGACTTTAGGTTTTCTACAACCGGACGTTAACAAATTCCCATCTGCCCATAACTGCGGGCACGGCTTTCGAAAGTTCAAATCCCTGCAGGGGTGTCCCAACTTAGCCCGTCACAAGCTCTCACGGTCAACGAAGGAATAGACCTCCTCCCGAGACATTCCGATCAGACCCGGTATCCCGGTACTACAAGACATCCTCGACAATGGTAAAACAAGTCCAGCAAGACCACCCGCTGTGCCGAAAAATCCCGATAGGAGCTGCACATATCTCGTTCTCAGGGCACACTGGATAAGCTAAGCGTACAGGAGCCGACGTAACCCAAGTTGCCAAGGGATGGCCCTGCACGGTGCTCTGGGTTGGACCAACACTCAGAGGAGCACTGGCCCGGGGGTTTAAAATAAAGATGACCCTTGGGCTGGCCTAACCCAAGGGAAAAAGAGGCTAGGTGGCAAATGGTAAAACCAATGTTGGGCCTTGCTGGAGGAGTTTTATCCAAAGCGAACTGTCAAGGGGTTCCCATTATAACCCAACCGCGTAAGGAACGCAAAATCCGGGAACATAACACCGATATGACAGAAACTAGGGCGGCAAGAGTGGAAAAAAACACCAGGCATAAGGCCGAGCCTTCCACCCTTTACCCAGTATATAGATGCATTAATTAAATAAGATATATAGTGATATCCCAACAAGTAAATATGTCCCAACAAGGAACGACATCTCCATGTTCCAACAAGGAACAAACTTCAATCTTCACCTGCAACTAACAACGCTATAAGAGGGGCTGAGCAAAGCGGTAACATAGCCAACCAACGGTTTGCTAGGACATGGTGGGTTAGAGGTTTGACATGGCAATTTGGGAGGCTTGAAAGCAAATGGTAGGCATCGTAGCAATGGCATAGCAAAAGAGCGAGCAATCTAGCATAGCAAAGATAGTAGTGATTTCGAGGGTATGATCATCTTGCCTGAAATCCCGCAAGGAAGAAGAACGAGTCCATGAAGAAGACAAACAGACGTAGACGAACTGATCCTCACAAACGCGACGTTAACGGAACCAACCCGAAGAAGGAAACACCGGAAAAGAAGCAAACAACATAGTAAACAACCACCACATAAGCATGGCACGATGCGCAAACAAGTATGATGCATGTCCGGTTTAATGATACATGGCATGGCAAAGTGCACAAACAATCCTACAAATTAAGTGGAGCTCAATATGCAACTCCGTTGCATATTGACGGAACACCACATGACTTATTTAGTTCTCTCTCGTTTATGTACCCAACAATATTAACTGTTGTTAAACATGGAAAGGGGGTGAAGCAAAGTAAAACTACCTATCTAGTCAAATTTAAATGAGTCCGGAAGCAACGAACAACATTTCCGGTAAATCCCCATATGCATATTTTAGGTTTGGTACTGTTCTGCCCTAAACATTATTTTAGAGTTGCTAAACATGCAAGATGAGGGCAACATGTTAAACTAGACATTTTTCTACCCCATTTACATATATAATTTATTAAATTCGGAGTTACGGTGAATTAGTTATGAATTAAATCATTTTAACATGGCATAGGAGCAAATCTAATCAAACATCATTTTTAACATTTTAAACATGGGTGAAAGTTGGATATTATTAATCTACACAAAATTCTGAGCAAGTTTCATATATAAAACATTTTAATCCGATGCACGGTTAGTGAGTTATTAAATGCATGAACTAGGGGGACTATTCTGCAAAACTGACAATCTCCTGGAAAAATAGGAAAATGCCAGGCGCTGAAAAAAACATGGCATGGGCCGAAACAAGCTAGCCCAACAGGAGAAAAAAAAACAGAGGCGGGGCGCTGGGTGCGGGTCACCCATGGGCTTCGGCCCAGCTGGAGGAGAAGCAGGCCGGCGCGGAGAGAGGGCAGGCCGAGGCGGGGGCGGCACGCTGGGCCGGACTCGGGCGCTGGGCCTGGGAGGCCAAGGCGGCCCACGCGAGCGAGGGAGGCAGCCCAGGCGAGCGAGGGCGTCGTCCTCCTCGCGCCTGGCGCACGAACAGGAACAGGGGCGGCGGCGCCCTAGGTCAACGGCGGCGTAGCGGCGACTCCGGCAGGCGGGCACGGCGGGGAGACGTGGGGACGGCCGGATCCGGTCGCTCCGGACCTATTCCGGCCAGATCCGGGGCCGGGCGGCCACGGGGTGGCGCCGGCGCAGCGAGGTGGAGGAGGGGCACTCCGGCGAGGCGGCGGAGAAGTCCGGCGAGCGAAGGCGGCTGCCGGCGATGGCGGTGGCGGTGCCGGCGAAGGAGGCGGCCGGACGTGGACACGCGCGAGGCTCGGGGAGCTCGCGGCGAGCGGCGGCGCGGTCGGGCCTGCGCGGACCCGCGATGGGCTCGGCGGGCCGCGGCCGCGGGGACGACGACGGCAGACAGATGGCGCGAGGGGAGTGGACGTGGGCGGCGGCGCGATGACGTGGCCTCTCCTGATTGGACAAAGTGAGGTGGCGGGGCAGCGGACATGTCCGGCGCGGGAAGAAACGTCCGGCGGCGCGGAGGGAGTTGGATCTAGGGTTTGATCTGCGCGGAAATTTCGGAAGGAGACACATATTTATAGGTAGAGGGAGCTAGGAGAGTCCAAATGAGGTGCGGTTTTCGGCCACGCGATCGTGATCGAACGACCGAGATGATGGAGCAGAGTTAGGTGGGTTTTGGGCCAAAATGGAAGGGTGTTGGGCTGCAACACACACGAGGCCTTCTCGGTCCCTCGGTTAACCGTTGGAGTATCAAACGAAGTCCAAATGGTACGAAACTTGACAGGTGGTCTACCGGTAGTAAACCAAGGCCGCTTGGCAAGTCTCGGTCCAATCCGGAAATTTTTAATCCCCACACACAAAAGAAAGCTCGAAATGACCACCGGAGGAGAACGAAGCGCCGGAATGCAAAACGGACAACGGGGAAAATGCTCGGATGCATGAGACGAACACGTATGAAAATGAAATGCGCATGATGACATGATATGTAATGCATGACACGCAAGCAATGACAAGGCAACAACAGCGAAAAACTGAACGACAGCTGGCACATCGGTCTCGGGGCGTTACAACACTCCACCACTACGAGAGGATCTCGTCCTGAGGTCTAGAATGGCACCGGAGGGAAAATGGAAAAGGAAGAGAAACGGTAAAACTAAGTTGCTTCTTACGACAAACGAGTGAAACCAAAGAACCTTGCGAGGTTGAACAAATTCGAGAAAAGAACACAACGAAGGTGAACGAAGTTGAAAACACTCCATTAGAAAAGAGGGACAAAGAACATTGCGAAAACCTTGAGGTTGAAGGGAAGATATACATAGAAAACACTCCGGTTAAGGAAGGGGATCAAGGAAGACCAAATTCGGGCAGCACTCCGGTAGAAAAGGGAGGAATTGAATAAGAACTTGATAAGGTGATATAACTTGAAAAGAAGGCACGACACTCCGGTTAAATGAATAAGCAAGAAAGGAACAAGTTCCTGACAAAAACAAAAGGAAAGGTTGAAGATAGCAACATCACAATGACTCCGAAACAAAAGAATAGAAGATGGATAATTGAAATAGGAGAATTGAGGAGAAAATGCCAACTTCTGCCACAAAAGAGCTTGAGAAGGAATCCTTTGGAAACGGGTCGAACGGAGTTGTTGGAAAACCAACAACGAAAGGATAAGCTTGATATGGACTTATAGAAGACATCTCAAAATTATGAGGTGACAACTTGCCACTCACGGAATAGATTTGATTGGTAAGAACAAGGAGACGAGAAACTTATTTCACCGGGAGGATAGATGAAGGACTAGGGTCGTTTGAAAGCACCATAAATAGTGACAATCCTTAGGGAAGGCTTTAGGTGAAACATAACCCAAGATAATTCCAACGAAGAGGTTGATGAATTTAAAATACCTCATTCTTAATAACATGTGAATCATGAACTCAAATTATCAAGAATGATGTAAAACCACCTCCAAAGATACGGTAGAAAGAAATTGCACTCCGGATTGCAAGAAGAAGAAAGCTTGAGCTTCTTAGAAAAGAATCTTGATGAACACTTCGAGAATGAATTAAATCATAGATGAACCATCATGTAGAACCTCCATGAAGAACTCCGGTAACGAAAAGATGACCAAACGGAATGAAGGAGAAGTTGAAAACACAAGTTGAGCCCTTGCAATGATTAGATAGATCTTTGTCATGATAATTAGAGCTTGGAACTCCGGGAAAGAAAAAATAAGGCATCTCAAACTGCGAATATGATATGATGAACCACTCCAGAAAAAAATACTCATTCGGATGAAACAAGAATAAGAATTACATTATACGTATCCTTGACCAATTAAAATTGATGACAAGCAATGGAATTGGCATACTAATTATTCTCGTAGAAAGGGTTAAGATAGATATAGCGTCAACTTGAGAAGGTCTTCAACTAACCACCGGTGGAATCGAAACAACGAATGAATTGGTATGATAAAGAAGGAAGAGAAATCTTAAACGAACCACCGTAAGAATTAAAAATGAACGAAGAGAAGATAAAGAAACACCGGGAAGAATTATAAAATGAATGAAGATGCTTGAGAGAATTTATATATGAGAGAACGAAGAGATGACGGGCTGACTAGAGAACACTTGAACGATGCACTGGTAAGATTAGGAGAACGATAACTGAAAGCTGGGAATGAATAATTATGAGATGATGGGCTCCGGAGAATCAAACTGAAAATACTCTGAATTACTCCGGATGGGTGAAAAAAAATATCTCACGATCGCAAATAATTAAGAGAGGATGGCAACAAGCTAGAATCACGGATCTTGAAGAGAATGTAGCACGATTGAGAGAACAATCTTCTTCGGTATTCATATGATGAGAGGGACGACGAGAAACACCAACAATAATTGTAGAGGCACTCCGGAATAAAGAATAGAAAAGTTGAGCCAACGATGAAAAGAATTTGAAAGATCTAGGAGAAAAAATTTGAGTGATGACAAATCATTCTTACGTCAAACTTGGAAAAGAATTGAAAATAACTCCGGAAAAAGAGAAGAAGAGTCAGGTAAGATCCTGGGAAAAGACCTGTGGGTTAGGGCCCACTCAAAAGAAACACCGTTGAATGATTACTTGAAAAGGAGAATGCACCGGTTGAATTTAAAAGGCTTGAATGATATAATATTTCTCGAAATAGGTTGAACGGATCTTGAATGACAAGACGAGCCCATTGAGATATCTTGAGCACTCCGGAACAATAGAATAGCAAGTGGGGAATGATTAAGAATTGCACCGGCATGAGAAAACCTTGAAATGAGGAAAAGGGTATGATCAACAAAGCTTGACTTGAAACCACCGGAGAAGATAAGAGAAACGAAGAATGATGAACTAGAAGCTCCATTAGAATCTTTATGAGAATCACCGGATAAGAATATTGAAAGAAAAGAAATGGAGAGGCTTTCCATCAATAAAATGGATACTTGAATAAGAAATCTGGGTCCTCGAAGAAACAAGGGAGGGAGGGTGGGAAAAACAAAGGCAACTTGGATACGGATGAAACAGACACCGTTGAGAAGAACTGGGATTGAATCTTGCGGATGTTGAAATGATCGGATCCACTTGAAGAGAAGCACACCGGTGAAAAGGATTGACAGCACAATCTCGATGATCAAGAAGGATTGGTATTCACATCGAAGTATGAGAACACCGTTTGGGGAAGGTATGGAATCAACATTTGACTTCGAAGCAACTCGAATACCACAACTCAAAACAAAAACAAATGGATTGGCTTGCAGAATAAGCCGGAAAAAACATATGATAGAGATTTCGTCCGAAGTTTTCGTGGTGGGGCCTACACAGGCTCGATCGTACAGCACCATCATGTACAAGGCAGTGCAGATGGCATACTAAGCGTCCCCGAGTCGGCATAGCCAAGGACTCTTTAAGACACAACGAGACCACTGTAAAACCGACCGTGAATAGGCGGACCACTAGACGTCGAACCCCAATTTCATATCATACATCTGTAGGAAAGATATTCTAAGAACTACTTGAATTCCCACCTATGAAACTCCCGAACCTTTCCGGTTATGCAATCAGGTGTTGGGGATACAGGGGAAGCATAATATCTCACCCAAAACTAACAAATCCTACATCCAGCTGTATCCATCCTTCAACACATAACCAAGAAACCTTCGGAAATCATCTACCTCAACCATCGAAAAGCATCTGTTATACAAGTTATGGCGATACTCCCGAACTCCCGCCCCAGTACTGGGTGGCGTCGAGGTTATCTCACCAACGAACTGCATAAAAGAGATTTTCGATGTCGGCGTACTAAACTCAGGTATTCCAGAACTGCAACGATAAAATTATGATGACAACACCTCAGAGCTCAACTCCCTGGGACACTTCCACTAAACCCCTGACAGGAGGCACCAAGACAATGTTCTCATCATAAAACCATCGGAACGATTCCAAGATACCCGGGTGATCCTAATTTTTTTAGTGAAATTTGAGAAGAGAAGAGTCAAAACTCTACGTCAGGATGCCTTACCAGAGCGATGAGGAGACTGGGAAGTAAAAAAGAATTCCTAATCTCTCCGATATATAATTCCTAAAAGACTCAAAACATTTTTCTAGACACAACTCGGCTGCTAAAAACGATCAAGCAATGGGGCTCCTAAGGTCGGGGAAGGCTCTGATACCAACTTGTAACACCCTCGATGTGACTATATCTCCCACGTGTCGAGGCACGACTTAGAGGCATAATCGCATTGAAGGCATATGTCGCAAGTGAGGTAATCTTCACACAACCCATGTAATATCATAAGGGAAAGAGATACATAGTTGGCTTACAATCGCCACTTCACACAATTACATGAATAAAGCATTACATCATCCAAATACACTCAAGGCCCGACTACGGAGCCAAAATAAAAGAAGAACCCCAAATGCGACAAAGGTCCCCGATCGACCCCAACTGGGCTCCACTACTGATCAGCTAGAACAAAACCACACAAAGGACAAGATCTTCATCGAGCTCCTCCTGAGCTTGGTTGCGTCATCTGCACGGTCTCATCGGCACCTGCAAGCTAGTTTTGGAAGTATCTGTGAGTCACGGGGACTCAGCAATCTCGCACCCTCGCGATCAAGACTATTTAAGCTTATGGGTAAGGTAAAGGTATGAGGAGCTGCAGCACGCGACTAGCATATTTGGTGGCTAACATACGCAAAAGAGAGCGAGAAGAGAAAGCAAAGCACGGTCGAGAATCTATGATCAAGAAGTGATCCTAGAACAACCTACGTCAAGCATAACTCCAACAACCGTGTTCACTTCCCGGCCCCCACGGGAAAGAGACCATCACGGTTACACACGCGGTTGGTTCATTTTAATTAAGGTCGACTTTAGGTTTTCTACAACCGGACGTTAACAAATTCCCATCTGCCCATAACCGCGGGCACGGCTTTCGAAAGTTCAAATCCCTGCAGGGGTGTCCCAACTTAGCCCATCACAGGCTCTCACGGTCAACGAAGGAATAAACCTCCTCCCGAGGCATTCCGATCAGACTCGGTATCCCGGTACTACAAGACATCCTCGACAATGGTAAAACAAGTCCAGCAAGACCATCCGTTGTGCCGACAAATCCCGATAGGAGCTGCGCATATCTCGTTCTCAGGGCACACCGGATAAGCTAAGTGTACAGGAGCCGACGTAACCCAAGTTGCCAAGGGATGGCCCTGCACGGTGCTCTGGGTTGGACCAACACTCAGAGGAGCACTGGCCCGGGGGTTTAAAATAAAGATGACCCTTGGGCTGGCCTAACCCAAGGGAAAAAGAGGCTAGGTGGCAAATGGTAAAACCAATGTTGGGCCTTGCTGGAGGAGTTTTATTCAAAGCGAACTGTCAAGGGGTTCCCATTATAACCCAACCGCGTAAGGAACGCAAAATCCGGGAACATAACACCGATATGACGGAAACTAGGGCGGCAAGAGTGGAAAAAACACCAGGCATAAGGCCGAGCCTTCCACCCTTTACCCAGTATATAGATGCATTAATTAAATAAGATATATAGTGATATCCCAACAAGTAAATATGTCCCAACAAGGAACGACATCTCCATGTTCCAACAAGGAACAAACTTCAATCTTCACCTGCAACTAACAACGCTATAAGAGGGGCTGAGCAAAGCGGTAACATAGCCAACCAACGGTTTGCTAGGACATGGTGGGTTAGAGGTTTGACATGGCAATTTGGGCGGGAAAAAAAATAGAGGCAGAAAAAATAGAGGTTTGACAAGCTGGCCCAACAGGAGGAAAAAAAAAATAGAGGCGGGGCGCTGGGGGCGGCTCACCCATGGGCTTCGGCCCAGCTGGAGGAGAAGCAGGCCGGCGCGGAGAGAGGGCAGGCCGAGGCGGGGGCGGCGCGCTGGGCCGGACTCGGGCGCTGGGCCTGGGAGGCCAAGGCGGCCCACGCGAGCGAGGGAGGCAGCCCAGGCGAGCGAGGGCGTCGTCCTCCTCGCGCCTGGCGCACGAACAGGAACAGGGGCGGCGGTGCCCTAGGTCAACGACGGCGTAGCGGCGACTCCGGCAGGCGGGCATGGCGGGGAGACATGGGGACGGCCAGATCCGGTCGCTCCGGACCTATTCCGGCTAGATCCGGGGCCGGGCGGCCACGGGATGGCGCCGGCGCAGCAAGGTGGAGGAGGGCACTCCGGCGAGGCGAGGTGGAGGAGGGGCACTCCGGCGAGGCGGCGGAGAAGTCCGGCGAGCGAAGGCAGCTGCCGGCGATGGCGGTGGCGGTGCCGGCGAAGGAGGCGGCCGGACGTGGACGCGCGCGAGGCTCGGGGAGCTCGCGGCGAGCGGCGGCGCGGTCGGGCCTGCGCGGACCCGCGATGGGCTCGGCGGGCCGCGGCCGCGGGGACGACGACGGCGGACAGATGGCGCGAGGGGAGTGGACGAGGGCGGCGGCGCGATGACGTGGCCTCTCCTGATTGGACAAAGTGAGGTGGCGGGGCAGCGGACATGTCCGGCGCGGGAAGAAACGTCCGGCGGCGCGGAGGGAGTTGGATCTAGGGTTTGATCTGCGCCGAAATTTCGGAGGGAGACACATATTTATAGGTAAAGGGAGCTAGGAGAGTCCAAATGAGGTGCGGTTTTCGGCCACGCGATCGTGATCGAATGACCGAGATGATGGAGCAGAGTTAGGTGGGTTTTGGGCCAAAATGGAAGGGTGTTGGGCTGCAACACACACGAGGCCTTCTCGGTCCCTCGGTTAACCGTTGGAGTATCAAACGAAGTCCAAATGGTACGAAACTTGACAGGCGGTCTACCGGTAGTAAAACAAGGCCGCTTGGCAAGTCTCGGTCCAATCCGGAAATGTTTAATCCCCACACACAAAAGAAAGCTCGAAATGACCACCGGAGGAGAACGAAGCGCCGGAATGCAAAACGGACAACGGGGAAAATGCTCGGATGCATGAGACGAACACGTATGAAAATGAAATGCGCATGATGACATGATATGTAATGTATGACACGCAAGCAATGACAAGGCAACAACAGCGAAAAACTGAACGACACCTGGCACATCGGTCTCGGGGCGTTACAGAGGTGAGTTTCTTCAGAGCCCATTTGAACAGTTGGTGCAGGCGACAGAGGTATTTGCTGCAACGGTGTGAACATTGGAGAGTTTGGATGCTGACTTTCCCAGAATTCATCACTGATTACGGGTGTGGAGCAGCCAACGTCCACATCTTCATCTTCCATTTCTTCAACGCCAGCCTCTTCAGCTGTGAACTGAGGCATGGGCGAGGAGATGACAGGTGTTGAAGGGATCGTATCCACTTCAATTTCTTCATCAATCTGCTCTGACGAAGCAGCAGAATGATTTTCTTCATCAGATCCGCTAGGGATCTCATATTCTTCACCAAAAGGAACAAGGTCCTTTGATGGCCTGGTTGAGATGCGAACAACATCAATGGGATTAGCAAATGAACTTGTCATAGGCTTCATCTTCTTCAGAGCTGAATAATCTGAAGCAGCTGATGCTTTCCTTTTCTTCACTGCTGCACGCTCCGCAGCCTTGGTCTTCTTCATATATGATGCAGATGGAAGGATTGGAGTTGGTGTAGGCGCAGGAGGAGCAGAGGAATCTGGTTGATTTTCTTCATTTTCTTTAGGCGCACCACTAGTGGGTGCCCTGGCAATTTCTTCAGCGGCTGGAATGCAGTCATCAGCCCTAGAACTCACGTTTTCTTCAGCAGCCTGATTGTCATCAGCGGTGCTGGCATTTTCTTCAGTAGGCTGAGCAGATGCTTCATCCTGAGGAATTTCCTCTTGCGTTGGGGCTGCAACAGTGGAGGTGAACTGTTCTGTGATCTTTACAAATCTGACTTTGGCTCCTAGCCAGTCAGCATAATAGCGATCAAATTCATCACTCAGTTTCTTGATTTCATATTGGAGAGCAACTAGTTCTTCAGGTGAAAGCTTCAGAACGTTTTGCTTCAGAAAGCGCTCTTTCTTGTACTGCGCTTTCTTCACTCTCCTCCCCAATTCGAATTTCCACTTCTCTTCTTGTATGAAGTGAGTCAGCATGTGACTTTGACCACGAGTCAGCTTGAAATCAGGCATGGGAGTGTTGGGGTCCTTGTGCCAAACATCAATATATTCGAGGATCAACTTGGGATCCAAAAGCAGTGGCACATTTGTTCCCTTGGCTCTAGCGTCCCTGACTTGCCTATCTCTGATGATTTTTGCAAGTTCATCATCATCAGCTTCGTCTTCATCAGAGGGCACTTGGAAAGCGACTTGCATCTTTTGAGGACTTGGTCGAGGACCGCGTCCAGCAGTTGACTTTGTCTTCAGAAGTGAGGGGCCAGCCGAGGAACTTGGTGCAGCTGACGAACTTGCTGAGACACCTGAGGTAATAGGCATGCCTGCAGTCCTTTGGCACGAGGCAAGATGCACAGGTGCTGAGGACTTTGTCGGAATAGCTGAGGACTTTGGAGGAGCCGAGGATTTTGAGGGAGCAGGAGCAGCATGAGGAATTGGCCATGAGGGCTTTGAGGATTCTGGCCATGAGGGCATTGCTGAGGAACTTGGCCTTGAGGGCATTGTTGGTGAAGCACTTGGCTTGCGCGCAGGCTTCTTTGACATAGCCTTCTTTGGCTTGACAGCAGAGGCCTCAGCAGAGTATTCATTGAATTTCCTCACTGCTTCTCTGGCTTGCTTAGCCAACTTGGCTTGGCGCTTGGCCCATTCGTCAAGATAGTCATCACCGCGCTTGAGGCTGGTGGGATCAGCTATTTGGCCAGGTGCCAATGGAGGTCTTGGGCATGGAGGATTGAGTGCGAATTTCTTCATATACTTGGGAGTGACATATCTGTACTCCCTCCACTCTCTAGCCCATCTCCTCTCTATCTTCTGAATGCGCACTTTGCGCTCATTCTTGGTTTCCTCAGTAGGTGTGCAGTACCCAGCATATGTTTCATCAGGGATCTCAAACGCTGTATTGACCTCAGGCCTCTTTCCTCCTTTCTGTGGCTTCTTACCATCAGCCATTTTCTTCAGTTGAGGAATTTGGACAATTGAATTCTCTGAAGAAGTATGCAACTTTTCTTCGAGGAACGCTGCAAATGAGTTAAGTTCATGAGAACCTAGTGATTCAACAGCAGACATGAGTACCTGTGAACAGAGTATAGTTGCGAGGAATATGGAGAGGTCATATGCGTTCTCAGAAGGTTTTTCAAAAGGAACAAGTTTGAGGAATTTGACCAGATGAGTCTTGAAGAATTTCACTAAGCGTTCTTTGTCTTAGGTTCCAGAGTTGTATAGATCAAAGATCCACACAATTGAGGAATCTTGAAGAAAAATGATGCTTAGAGAAACGAATCAAGAACAGATGACTTGTGAGGTGTTTTAGTGTGTGAAGATATAAAAAAAACACCTTTGAAGATTTTGTAGAGAATCATTCGAATCAATGAGGGAAGTAAAAGTAACTTTTAATTACCCTGGATGAAGAACACGATGAACAGTGAAGAGGAGAGGTGAAGTTCGTCTGTGTAGATCTTCCACGCCCTAACTCGGCGGAGGAAGACGGCTACGGCGGCGGCGGAGTGAAGATTTCCGCGATCGGCGCAAGTACGTCGGCGACGAGGTCTAGGCAGTGAAGCTCTTCCTCACCGGCGACGATGAAGTAGCAGCGGCGCTAGGGTTTGAGAAGCTCGAGCTGGAGAGAGAGAGAGAGAGATCGAGTGGAGTAAAAGAAGTGAGGAAGGGAAGGAGGGGTATTTATAGCCATAGTGAAAAACTGGTCGCCCGAAGAAATTGGACGAACGTGCCCCTGACCCTTCTCATTCGCATGACATGTGTCACCCACATACTAAGAGGTGGAGATCGTTTGTGACCGTGGGTGAATGGATAAGTGTATCATGGGATGCGGAACAGTTTGAGCGGCAAAGCCAAAAATTTAGATAATATAGGTTTTAAAGTTCCATTCGCAATTTCTTCAGCTGACAAGGACACAGTGAAGATTTTGAACGAGTTTCAAATAGAACGCACATGAAGAATTTGTGAATAGATTGGGTTGAGTATAGCATAGATGGGGAAGGGTCCGATCACATTCACTTAGCAGAAGAACCAACTTGAAGAATTAGCAATAAGTGAATGCTGTAGAGGACATAAACTTATATATATATTTAGCCAATGAAGAAAAACGACGGAAACAGTGAGGACAATGCAAAGTTAAAGAATATGATCAATTGAGGAATTTCAACTTTTGGTGGTGGCTTGACCCACCGTATAAGAATGATGATTTCAGACATCGCGTACAATTATCGTAGGGTTCTGAGAATCAAATTCTTCGTTAATTTCTTCACACTAAGAGTGTTATTCTACATTTATTGAAGAAAAACGTTTCTTCATGTGTTGCACATCTAAGTCATCAATTTTGCATAACTGTTAGGATGAGTGTCCTTTTCAAAGAACATTCGAATATTCTAGGATATTTAGCTCACACCGCAACTTGCTAAATCTCTTCTCATCCAAGGGCTTTGTGAAGATATCGGCTAGCTGTTCTTCAGTCTTCACATGCTCAATAGAAATGTTGACCTTCAACACATGATCATGAAAAAAATGATGATGAATCTGAATGTGCTTTGTCCTCGAGTGCTGAACTGGGTTGTGAGCAATCTTGATGGCACTCTCATTGTCACAGAAGAGAGGCACATTCTTCATGTTGACACCGTAGTCCTTGAGAGTTTGCTTCATCCATAGCAATTGAGCACAACAAGAACCAGCGGCAATGTACTCAGCTTCAGCAGTAGATAGTGATACGCAGTTCTGTTTCTTCGAGGACCAACAGACCAAAGATCGTTCGAGGAAATGACATGTACCAGATGTTGACTTGCGGTCCACACTATCACCAGCATAGTCAGAGTCAGAATATACAACGAGATCAAAAGCCGAGCCCTTGGGGTACCATAATCCAAGTGTTGGTGTGTGAGCTAGATATCGAAGAATATGTTTCACAGCCTTATGGTGTGATTCCTTCGGTGCATCTTGAAATCGGGCACACATGCAAACACTAAGCATTATATCTGGCCTAGATGCACATAAGTACAATAAAGAACCAATCATGGAGTGGTATACCTTATGATCGAAGTCAATACCATTTTCATCAATGCACAGATGGCCATTTGTGGGCATAGGAATTTTGACGCCTTTGCAATCTTGCATGCCGAATTTCCTCAGTACATCCTTGAGGTATTTCTCCTAAGATATGAATATGCCATTGCGTTGTTGACGAATTTGAAGACCTAAGAAGAATTTCAACTCTCCCATCATAGACATTTGATATTCTTCACTCATCATATAGGCAAATTCATCACTATAACACTGGTCAGTACAACCAAAGATAATATCATCAACATATATTTGGCACACAAACAATTCACCATCATAAGATTTAGTGAAAAGAGTAGGGTCGAGTGAACCGGGTTTGAAGCCTTTCTTCACGAGGAATTCCTTCAAGGTATCATACCACGCCCGTGGAGCCTGCTTGAGGCCATAGAGGGCCTTGTTGAGTCTGAAGACTTTGTCAGGATTCTTTGGATCTTCAAAACCTGGGGGTTGAGCAACATATACTTCTTCCTCAAGCTTACCATTGAGGAATGCACTTTTCACATCCATTTGATATAAAGTGATATCATGATGGTTATCATAAGCAAGTAATATGCGAATAGCCTCAAGTCTAGCAACAGGTGCAAAAGTTTCATCGAAATCAATTCCTTCAACCTGTGTGTAGCCTTGAGCTACAAGCCGTGCCTTATTCCTCACCACAAGGCCATTTTCATCTTGCTTGTTGCGGTAGATCCACTTTGTGCCAATGATATTG